>NC_092814.1:260885300-261185300 GCF_023375885.2 Dermacentor andersoni
AAGGGCACCCCTGCCTCAGTCCCTTGTTGATATCAACTTTCTGTCAACTTTCTATCAACTTGTTGATTCAACGGAAACGGTATTTTGTAGGTAAATCCCTCTCAAAAGCTGTAGACAATCATCACCTAAGCCTTCCCCTTCCAGAATATCCCACAAAATGTTGCGGTCTACGTTGTCCTGCGCTCGTGTAATGTCTAAAAAGGCCCAATATAACGGTCTTTTTTCTACTCTGAAAATTTGAATACCCTCGAATCAGGGCAAATAAGTTATCATCCAGACGCCTACCGATTCTGAAGCCATTCTGAAGTTCTCCCAAAACGACATTATTCCCTGCCCATGCTTGCAGCTTTCATTTAATTGCCTGCATTCTAACACGTATATTGCAGATGTAATGGTCAACGGTCTATACGAGTGAATTCTATCTTTCTGCCCCTTAGCTTTGTAAATTAAATTCATTCTACTTTGTCGCCAACTGTCTGGTATTTGTCTATATTTTAAGGTTTTTTTCTACTGTTTTCAACAGAGCTTCCTTACTTTTCGTCCTAGTTCTTTAATCAGTGTAATGGGAACCTCGTCTAGCCATGTGGCTATGCGCTTACGAAAGTCCTCGTCCGGTTTCTTCCAGGTGAAACTTATTAGCACCAGCTCCTTTTCCATCTGGTTTTCATTCATGCACATTTTGTTCCTCAAATACAACCTCGTCATTGCCTTGGAATGATTAGGCTATTGTTTTTCACATATAATTTAATGCTGCGTCCCCTTCCAGTTTGTTTCCATCTTGGTCTACGATATGTTGTATTGCGCCAGACTTGCTGCCTAATAAGTTTATGTGGTTGCAAAATATTCTAGGCGCGGCCTTGTTTTTCTGGCGTATTTCTGACAACCAACGTTCACTTTCACCATTTATCTTTGCTTGAACCAGTATTTCAACCAGAAATTTTTTCTCCCGCTATATTTCCCATTTTCTGGTTACTTCATCCTGCGGTAACTGCGCTTTCTTTTTTTTTTCTTTTTTTTTTTTGCCTGCCGGTGCTCTTGGGATGCTTTCTGTGGTTCGGCGATTGCTTCTCGTATCACCCTATTCCACTAGCTTTCTTGGTTTCTTTTCTTTCTTTCCAACGAGGATGTCGCTTCTCTTTCCATAATTCTGTCGTTATTACACTTAGACTAGGGTTGCCGTGGAAGGACTCCTGTCCCACTTCGCTTGCCAGCAGGATGTGTTAGTGCTGTTTTGCAGGTCCGCTGGGCACGCGGCGACATTGCCCGGTGCGGCGGAGGCGAGCGCCATCTGGAGGTGTTGTTAAGAATCGGGCGCGCCGCTCTGTCGCCGCTCTGTGACCGGTCCATGAATGGTAAAAACGCTGGAAAAGGGGAATGCGTTTGACTTTCCGCATTAACATAATTATATTTTCTCATACATACAAATTACAATCCGACGTGATCATGCCTGTAGTTTGTGTGTAAGTCGTACTTTACGACTTTTATTACGTATTTTACTTTGAGAAAATCAATTAGTACAGCAACATCTTTGCACTACATGGAAGCCCTGCGTGATTGAGTTTCCTCGGTTCGGAATCATTTTTGCCGTAACGATAGTCGACGGTGGGCACGAGACACCGACGCCGCATGTTCTGCGACACGGAGCCTTTAACGATGTCGCGTTAAAATGTCAGGGCAAATTACTGCATCCCATCTAAGCCAGGGTGCAGAAACTCCGTATAGATCCCGTGGGGCGCTCGCTCGCATGCCGATAGGCTTCGCCAGCGCCGCTTCTACCACTGGCGGCTGCTGGGTCAGGGGGGGGACACTCCGTATACATCCCATTGGTCGTTTTCGAGCAGACGCTCTTTCGACGCTAGCGCCAAGGTGCCCTTCAGTTACGGCCCTAACCAATGGGCGACGCATTAAGCAAAATGGCGGCGCACAAGATTGTTTACGTTGTCATGGCAACAGCAACAGCAGCCGCGCGGCACCTCCTCTCCCAAACGTTTTTCTTTCCTTTTTGTTTTTATTATGCCGACCCGCTCCACTCCCTTTCCCCCTTTCCCCATGCCGCGCGCGCCGCTCACTTTTTTTTGTTTTTATCCGTAAGCGGCGCGTTTTTTCTTCTTTTTTATAGCGCGCTTGTTACCGCGCGCCACGCGCCAGCTCGCAAGCAATGCGCGTGCTACGCCGCGCAATGGCATTGCTTGCGAGCCGGCGCGTGGTGCGCCGTGGGCTATGCGTTGGCACGCACGCAGTCTTGCCCATACTTATATTATACCAGCATGTGCCGGGAGATAAAAAAAATTCCACTTCCAACACAACAGATGTTTAGTCTCGCTTTATTGACTTCGTTTCCGAAAAGAGATTTTTCTTACAACGTGGTGTGATACACGCTCAAAAAATGAGCAAAAGTGAGAGGTGCATGACATATACAAGAGTACTAAAGACAAAAGTTCACAGATGGTGAAATAACAAAATAAAGTGCTAGAAAACGTGAAGGCCATTTCATGTACACGCATATAAAAACAAGATTTTTATATAACGTCCTCAAGACCTAAATGTAGATGAGCTCCTGATATGTGCACTAAGATATTGCACAAAATTGGACGACGTGTATGACATAGTCATGACAACTATAACAAGGGAAAACTCACTAGTAATGGAAAAAACAATGACACGCAAAATACCTGAAAGATAGAATAAAATGCTAACATTGTTTGATTGAGAGCCATACCAAAAGAAAACTTACTTATAAATCTGCCCGAAAGTATATGAAATGCTTGACATGTTCATTACTGCTGAACAAATTGAAAAAAACATGGCAGAAAAAAATAACATTGTACTAAAAACTGAAACACACATGATCACATTATTTTGCACTTGGCCACAACTTGAGTAACGGTGGCAAGGGGAACAGAAGATAGTCGGCTTTTGCAGCAGCACACAGAAAACATTCGCAGAAAGGCTTATTCCTCAATCAAAGACCAGGTAAAACAAGCCAACACGACTTTTCTTTCTACCCGAATGCAATGCTTAGCAATAAAATTACGTCACTTATGGCACTAAGTCGTACCTACTGGGCTCTCCCTTGTATAATAAACACGAACGGCAAACATCTGCATGTAGGACACTTGCAATGCTTATGCTTTCCAGAGGAAAAAAAAGCGTGTCATGCCTACACATGAAGGTTGTTCGCGCGGTTTTCCCATCGGGGGTTACTGAGATAGTACACAAGCACTAACAGTAATTTATCAGCTGTTAGTTGGTTTGTAGAACGTGATACACAGAAAAAGCACTGAGGGCGGTATGGAAAGCTGGGCAAGTTACTGAAGTTGCAGAATGAGACTTGGCACAGAAAAACACAAGTCACAGACCAGGTGACAATGAGGAGGAACATCTATTTGTCAGCTTTCTCTACCGGGAAGAGGCAAGTGTAGCACAATCAAGGCGCAACGACGTTCGGAGCCTCATGGAGTACACAAATGGACAGGGCTGTGTTCGTGTACATGCGCCTTCTGATGTCCTTGAGTCTGAGCGCTCACCTGTTGTCTTTAGGCACCCGGAACAACCTTGCAGGACTTGTTTTTGAGGTATTTGTGCACCACTGCACGATGCACGAGCGGTACGAGTCGTGAAACGGGTGAAACATCGCGGAGCACAAGCACACAGCTATCGAGGACCACAGAACTGACGAAACTAGCCACGTCGGTCAACGCACAGCAGCGCACGCATCTCGATGACAGTAGATAACAAAAATAAAGCGTTACGTAGCGGACTAAGCAGCAGCCGGGCCGGCGGGGATGGCACGGCGGCGCGGGCGCGTAGACAGTCGAAAGTGAGGGAGTTGAGAGGGTATTACGAGAGAGAGCGTAGGGAGAGGAGTTGAGCGGGGGGAAGGGCTTGGCCACCTGGATCGGCGCGCGTGCGCGCGACGATCTACGATGCCATGCAAGGGAAACGGATTTTTGCGTCGCCCATTACAGAGATGGCGCCAATTTCCTGTGCCACCGGAACCGGGGAGTGTCCCCCCCCTGGCTGGGTATCGAACTGGAAATAATTCACAAACAAAACAATGCCTTCATGTCGTCCCTCACGAGGTCAGAAGGTTGAGGGAGAGGGCTGCTGCGGAAAGCCTCCTTTCCCGCTTCGCATGCCAGCGGGATGTGTTCGTGCTCTCTTGCAGGGCCGCTGGACCCGCGGCGACATTGGCCAGCTCGCGGAGACCGGAGACCCCGCTGAAGGGGGCGGAGTTTACTAAGTGTTTTTTATTGCGATAACATTTATATCGACACTCCAGGCTCATTTCTCCGTCGCCATCGCCGTGAGGTTCCGTACAAAGTCCAATGGCGATATAATCGTCGGCGCGTGCCGTGTGCTGTATGTGCGAGTGAAAGCTTGCGAGCGTGAGCCGGCGGTCATTCCTCAATCTCGCGCACGCAAGCGAGGAAAGCGGGGAGGAAGCGCGCCCTCTTCCGGCTGCTGTGAATCGCACCGGCACGTCACCCACGCGCTACCTCCCGCGATCTCCCGATAGGGAGGCAGACGCAACACACTTCGGTCCCTTTGGAATGTGCTGCTCGAGACAGATTGTCCGCGCCAGGCAATATATCGCGAAATGAATACACGTATAAAGCTGCACTTAAATTTCGCATTAAGGAGTATAATAATCGTTGGTGGCCAGGCCGCCATTGGAATCAGAACATGGCTACGTTTAACGCTAGAACGTTATCTAGTGAGGCGAGTCTAGCAGTGCTATTGGAGGAATTAGAGGGCAGTAAATGGGATATAATACGGCTCAGTGAAGTTAGGAGGACAAAAGAAGCATATACAGTGCTAAAAAGCGGGCACGTCCTGTACTACCGGGGCTTAGCGGAGAGACGAGAACTAGGAGTCGGATTCCTGATTAATAAGAATATAGCTGGTAACACACAGGAATTCTATAGCATTAACGAGAGGGTGGCAGCTCTTGTTGTGGAACCTAATAAGAGGTACAAATTGAAGGTCGTACAGGTCTACGCCCCTACATCGAGTCATGATGACCAGGAAGTACAAAGCGTGGAATCGGCGATGGAAAAGTCAAAACAAGATACACTATACCGATGGGCCACTTCAATGCCAAGGTAGGCAAGAAGTAGGCTGGAGACAAATCAGTGGAGGAATATGGCATAGGCACTAGGAATAGCAGGCGATAGCTATTAGTAGACTTTGCAGAACAGAAGAATATGCGGATAATTAATGCCTTCTTCCGCAAGCTGGATAGCCGAAAGTGGACGTGGAGGAGCCCGAATGGCAAGACTAGAAGTGAAATACACTTTATACTCTGCGCTAACCCTGGCATCATACAAGACGTGGACGTCCTCGACAAGGTGCGCTGCAGTGACCATAGGATGGTAAGAATTAGAATTAGCCTAGTCTTGAGGAGGGAACGGAAGGAACTGGTACATAAGAAGCCGATCAATGAGTTAGCGGTAACAGGGAAAATAGAGGAATTCCGGATCAAGCTACAGAGCAGGTATTCGGCTTTAACTCAGGAAGAGGACCTTAGTGTTGAAGCAATGAACGACAATCTTATGCGCATCATTAAGGAGTGTGTAATAGAAGTCGGTGGTAACCCCGTTAGACAGGATAGCAGTAAGCTATCGCAAGAGACGAAAGATCTGATCAAGAAACGCCAATGTATGAAAGCCTCTAACCATACAGCTAGAATAGAACTGGCAGAACTTTCGAAGTTAATCAACAAGCGTAAGACAGCTGACATAAGGAAGTATAATATGAATAGAATTGAACATGCTCAGGAGTGGAGGAAGCCTAAAAGCAGGAAAGAAGAAACTAGGAATTGGCAAAAATCAGATGTATGCGTTAAAGGGCCCCTGAAACGGTTCGGACACATTTTGTAGATGCGTAGGGTACAGCTTAAGTAGAACATTCACACCACAACTTAAGTGAAGCGTTACGTATTAATGGAGCTAGAAGCGATTACAAGTTACCCTCCTCTCTAGCTATGCTTTTCCTGCTCAACTCGTTCGCCGAGCGATCGGGGCTAAGCTCCGCGTTCACTGGTTCTGCGTCCCGATGCGACGTTACATCGTCAACTTCCGGTTGTTTTGGAGCCCGCCCGCGCGAAACCTCTCCGCTAGCCGCTTGGCCGTCGACCCCAAGCGACAGCTATCGAGGCAGCGTGCGTTGCGAGCATTCTGTCGTAGCGCCGAACGTGTCTGGTATTCCGGTAATGACACACTAGCTGAACGTTTCGGCGGAACGGTGGAGGCATAAACTCAAGTTGATGACGGAACTTTAGCGTAGCTTTATCGGTCTCCACGGTCCAGCCACCCATTGGCGCAGAACTTACCCAGCCATAGAAATAGCTAATATTGCTCTAACCAAGTGTAAAACATTTTAAACTTTCACAAAAACAACGTGTTAATGAGTACACTCCTGCAAAAAATTTACACCAACAGCAAAGAAGAATACATGTTGTTACTGCTACTATGTGTGGTTGAGCTCTATGCCACCAGGTGGCTGCACCGTGCAGACCAGTCACATTTGCGCTTCTGTTCATCCCCTGAAACGACAAGCAAGGGGACACGGCCAGGCCCTGTCTCCTTGCGCTTGCGTTTACCCTAATACCGGACTCGCGAAACGCTATTGCGTTAGTAATCTTCCGGTGTACAGTGATGGCCGTGATCGCGCAAATCCTGGCGCCGATCTGATAGCGGTAGTCCGATGCGCTGCAGCCAGTCCGCTGATCTACTGGCTTGCAGAGGGACACGATGTCGCAGCTTGACCTATTGTCAGTCGCTACGTTTGTAGTCCTCAACGTAACAAAGTCGAATCATAGCGCTCGCGAAAAGACAGACCGACACTGACGGCGGAGCTCTCATCAAAGACGGAGCACGTTGTAAAGCAAGCAGACGACACTTTCTGTGTGCCGGAAGTGCTTAAGGCCCAAACAATGAAACGTTCCTTTTCTTCGATCACTTCCTAACCTTACATGAGGCCTCTTTACAGCGAGTGAGTGAGTTAGAACTTTATCTAAGTCCTGAGGGGAAATCAATCCGGCGGCTCCACCCAGGTCGGGGCCGGTACACAGAGTCCTTCGACGACGGCCCGGGCCCTCTGGACAGCCTTGAGCTGAGCGATGAGCTCTGTGCTGAGTCCCAGGAAGACTGGTCGGGAAAGTCCGTGCTCGCGTTGGCAGGGCACAGACAGAGCATGTGTTCGAAGTTGTTGTATTCGTGGCTGCAGTGTGGGTATTCAGTAGGAAGGTCAGGATTGATCCTGCTTAGTGTTGTTGGTGTGATGTATGTCCTAGTCTGCAACTGTCTGTAAGTGCTCCATCAACGCTGGCACGCCGGCGTCGTGCGACGCCTAGCAACGCTTTCATGCCACACGCGTGACGGAAACGAACATGCCTGGCAAGACGTACCGTGCTCGCGCTTCTCCGCAAGTGGGCGACAGCACGCATGCGCAAGCAAACGTCACGTGGTTAAGCAGTGAGGTGAAGCGCTCGTTCAGGGCCAAGAGCGGCGTAAGGACGCATGAAGGTAGCTTTGGAGCTACCTTATGCTGAGGAAGCACTAAGAAAGCCTTCACCGAGGGCCCCTCAGTAAGGAAGCTTTCAGAGTGGCATAAGGTAGCCTCACCGCAATGAAGGCTTCCTTACTGAGGTAAAGAAGATTTCATTGTTTGGCCCTAAGTGTACTGAAAAATTGTTTTTATGCATTCTCTTTGTGTTACTTTCTTTTTATAAAAACAAATTAACTAACATTCCAACTATTACGAACATCATTTGTTTACCATAAAGTCGGAAAAATTATCGATCACGCGCCCTGGTCAGCCATTCGGATAGCTCGCCCCACTGACGTCATATGGATGATTTCCGTCATATGGGGGGAGGACGAAGCAGTGCCCGCGCGTTGAGGACGGTTAGTCTTCACGGCCTCAACGGCCCCTACCTACGTGTAGGTTAAGAGGCGGGCACCCCAGCTCGGTGGAATAAAGAAGTTTTCAATCAATCAATTCCGTCATATGGGTAGGGAAGGCTTAAAATTCCGCCGAGCAGTGTGCTGCGATCGGCAGCGATGCGCATTTTTAAAACCTTGTAATAAATTACACGCTTTACGCGGAGCACTTAGATGTGTCAATTAATGATTAGAAAGACCTACTCTAACGACTCGGTGTGTTTGTAGAAGATCGTCAAAATCGTTTCAGGGTCCCTTTAAGAGACAAAGCCGGCAATATCAATACTAATATAGATAAGTTAGTTGAAGTGGCTGAGGAGTTCTATAGAGATTTATACAGTACCAGTGGCACCCACGACGATAATGGAAAAGAGAATAGTCTAGGGGAATTTGAAATCCCACAATCCAACGCCGGCAGAAGTAAAGAAAGCCTTGGGAGCTATGCAAAGGGGGAAGGCAGCTGGGGAGGATCAGGTAACAGCAGACTTGTTGAAGGATGGTGGGCAGATTGTTCCAGAAAAACTGGCCACCCTGTATACGCGATGCCTCATGACCTCGAGCGTACCGGAATCTTGGAAGAACGCTAACATAATCCTAATCCATAAGAAAGGGAACGCCGAAGACTTGAAAAATTATAGACCGATCAGCTTACTGTCCGTTGCCTACAAAGTATTTACTAAGGTAATTGCAAATAGAATCAGGAACACCTTAGGCTTCTGTCAACCAAAGGACCAGGCAGGATTTCGTAAAGGCTACTCAACAATACACCATGTTCACACTATCAATCAGGTGATAGAGAAATGTGCGGAATATAACCAAGCTTTATATATATATTTCATTGATTACGAGAAAGCGTGTGATTCAGTCGAAACCTCAGCAGTCATGGAGGCATTACGGAATCAGGGTGTAAACGAGCAGTATGTAAAAATGCTGAAAGATATCTATAGCAGCTCCACAGCCACCGTAGTCCATAATAAAAGCAACAAAATCCCAATAAAGAAAGGCGTCAAGCAGGGGGATACGATCTCTCCAATGCTATTCACAGCGTGTTTACAGGAGGTATTCATACACCTGAATTGGGGAGAATTGGGGATAAGAGTTAATGGAGAATACCTTAGTAACTTGCCATTCGCTGATGATATTGCCTTGCTTAGTAACTCAGGGGACCAATTGCAATGCATGCTCACTGACCTGGGCAGGCAAAGCAGAAGGGTAGGTCTAAAAATTAATAGGCAGAAAACTAAAGTAATGCTTAACAGTCTCGGAAGAGAACAGCAGTTTACGATAGGTAGCGAGGCACTGGAAGTGGTAAGGGAATACATCTACGTAGGGCAGGTAGTGACCGCGGATCCGGATCATGAGACTGAAATAATCAGAAGAATAAGAATGGGCTGGGGTGTGCTTGGCAGGCATTCTTGGATCATGAACAGCAGGTTGCCATTATCCCTCAAGAGAAAAGTGTATAACAGCTGTATCTTACCAGTACTCACGTACGGGGCAGAAGCATGGAGGCTTACGAAAAGGGTTCTACTTAACTTGAGGACGATGCCACGAGCTATGGAAAGCAAAATGATGGGTGTAACGTTAAGGGATAGGAAAAGAGCAGATTGGGTGAGGGAACAAACGCCTGGTAATGACATCTTAGCTGAAATCAAGAAAAATAAATGGGCATGGGCAGAACATGTAATGAGGAAGGAAAATAACCGATGGTCATTAAGGGTTACGGACTGGATTCCAAGGGAAGGGAAGCGTAGCAGGGGGCGGCAGAAAGTTAGGTGGGTGGGTGAGATTAAGAAGTTTGCAGGGACAACATGGCCACCAATTAGTACATGACCGGGATAGTTGGAGAAGTACTGGAGAGGCCTTTGCCCTGCAGTGGACGTAACCAGGCTGATGATGATGATGATAATCGTTGGTGAATTTTTTTCTGCTGCATTTACCTTGCAAGCTTCTATTCATTTTTGAAGCACTGGCACATCGCTCGTTCACGCAAGCGCCCAGCAACTATTATGAGGAATATTTAGATAGCAAACCGTCGTTAACTACCGATATTCTCTGTTAAACTGTTACATTTTGTGATTGCTTGAAAGTAGTCGCTTTGAAATTCCGAACTTGCAGATAAGCTCAGGGCTACAGTTCAGCTAGTCCACAGATAGAGTGGTAGCTAGCGTAAAAAAAATAACTTCCTGTCACCACCATTCTGTAATTTTGTTCGTGTGCAGTTAGGTGGATCAATTAAAACTGGCCGATGACTCAGTCAACCAATACTCAACCCAGTAAAATAAACTTGAATGTTTCTCTTTTTATTTACACATTGCGTACTGGAAGAAAACTGGCCTCCACGCAGTGACGCACCAGAAGGCAACAAGGAATTACGTGCATGCACCGTATTGCCGTCATCGCTCTTGAAACTTCATAAAACTTCACGGCTCTCTCTTCTTTTTTTACTTTAGCCTTGGTTTTACATGTCGACAAAGAGTCCTCAAAGTATGCAGCCCAACAAACACGCCACTCAAGTCCTTCATTTAATGTCTTTCACCGGCAGTAGATGGGCTACCGTCATGACGAATGAGTCGAGTAACACCGTTCTTATGTCAGTCCACTCAGGCTTGCACAGAATTGGTTTACTCATGCAAAATGAATACCTGCTCAGAAAATAGAGTGAAATACTTGTACTTCCTTGTTGTCATTATGAAACCTCAAAAAGTTCGCAGAACTGGAAATCTCGATGCTATAACTCCACATGCCCCGATATTGACCATCTTCGTCTAATGCTCGGTTGACCTAGTTTCCGGCGTCTTCCGTTTCTTGCACGCCTGATCAAACTCCCCTGTCTTATTTTTCTCATCTTCAAACTGGGCACGATAACCGAAGCTGATCACACGCAGTGGTTGCTTAGTGGCTTTGGTATTGGGCTGCTAAGCACAAGGTCGCGGGATCTACTCCCGTTCGCGGCGGCCGCATTTCGACGGGGGCGAACACACCCGTGTACTTCTGTTTAGGTGCATGTTAAGGAAGCCCAGATGGTCCAAATTTCTGGAGTCCTCCACTACGGCATGCCTCATAATCAGATCGTTGTTTTGGCACGTAAAACCCCCATGATTTTTTTAAGCTGGTGACCGAGCGCGATGCCACTTGTGATATCGTTGAGCGATTAGGTCGAGTGAGCGGAGGCGAGCTCGATGGACGCACGAAGTCAACCACTTTTTGCCCTTCGCTCGATTTAAAATTGCAGAAAGGAGACATAAAAACCACCTAAAGAGAAAGAAGAGTGATTTGCCTTTCACCCACATTTCTCTCTTTTAAAAAAACTTGTGAATGGCAAGAAATGCAAACATCCACATCTACTTCGTTTCACCCGATCTTAGGATGCTGTCAACCGCTAGAAAAGCGCACGTTCCCTGAACCCAAAACTAGCACTTGCCTTCCGGGGGTTGTCTAGGCTTCTTTTCATATCGTTCGCATATTTGCTATATTAGCCTTGCTGTGTCGGTTCGTTCCTTGTCGCCAGTGCCACTGCAGCATTTTCTCCTGGTGCACGGCTAATAGAAATTTTGTTTTTTTTTTCCCTTTCAGAAGTCGACCTCACTGGGAAGTTATTGCAATGTCTCGAAGGAAGCCTTACGCTCAAATCATAGACGGCATCTCGCGCAGCCCCAACTTTGACCCGGATCTCTTGAGAGCAGCCCTGGAGTTCCGCGCCCAGAAAGGCGACCTGGTTCTCTCCACGTACCCCAAGAGTGGTACGCACTGGATGATGTACATTATACAGTTGATTCTAAAGGAAGGTGAACCAGTGAGCGGTTTTGACGAGTTCATGCGCAACATGCGCATTCTAGGGGTCGTCGAGTTCGACGCCTGGAAACCTAGTCTTCCACTACGCTTGTTTGCCACCCACCTGCCATTAAGCACCGCTGCCATGAACAAAGACGCCAAGTACGTCTACGTAGCGAGGAACCCGTGGGACTTGTGCGTCTCTTCCTACCACATGATCACTACCTTCGACGTTTATCGCTTCCGGGACGGAACCTTCGAGGAGCTGTTCGACGCGTTTCTGGAGGGTGACTGCGCTGGCCAGGGAAGCTACTTCGATCACGTTGCGTCCGGTTATGCCCTGAGGAACCAGCCCAATCTTTTCTTTGTAACCTACGAGGAACTCAAGACGGATACTCGAAGTGTGATACTGAGACTGGCTCGGTTTCTGGGCGATGATTACGGCGATAAGCTGGAAAAGCAGGAAGAACTGCTTCAGGGCATTGAGGATCGGTGCGCGAACGACAACATGAAGCGCATCCTTGCACCTAAAACCCAAGATTGCGCCGACCGTGATTGGTACAACGCAACCAAGCGAATTTTCTCAGCCAACAACAGAGTTTTTGTGGAGGACTTCAACCAATTCAGCTACGTCAGGAAGGGTGAGGTTGGTGGCTGGCAGCGGTATTTTACTCGAGATCAACTGAGACGCTTAGAAGCTAAGATAAAGCAGCTTGAAGAGCATTCATGCGTAATGGATCTTTGGATGGACACTCGAGCAGCTGCCCTCAAGATTATTGCCAATGAATGAAAATAAATGAGCGAAGGTTTCCTTCAATGGTTATCAACGTAAATAAAAGAAGAGAGTTTCACATGATTTTTTTCCATTACAGATATATATTTTTATGTGTCCTCGACTCACTGCCTCAAGCTCTTTACGAGTGCAAATAATTATACGCAGTTTTAGAATAATAATGGCGAGCAAACAGAAACGCATTACGTACGTAAAAAAAAACGTTGCACTGACTCCACATGCTCCGTACGTTATTAGGTTTCTGTGATTTAGGTACGATGTGTTAAAGCACCTTATTACACGACTTCAACGCACGTTATGTTTACGACGCTTAGAAATAGCGTTGTCAAACATTGCTGCAGCAGTGGCCTCCACTTTAGCATAAAGTTTTAATATACCTGCGCTGTCGCTGTTCGCCACTAACTGTTTCAAGAAGCGCTGCCCTTAAGTTTATCTGAAACAGGTGTTGTGAGAGTATGCCAAATTTCTTAGACAATTTGGCGATTCTGGCGACTGTAGGCCTCGCAAGATTAGTCGGCACAGAAACGATAGGATGGCTGCTAATGGTTTGACTTGGCTTGGGCATATTTGGCAGGAGGCGCCAGGTGGCTTCCTCTCTGCCAACGTATCCATCATGTATGTGTTCCCATACGTTAAACCATGTACGTCAAACTAAATGTATTCGAGGAATGCGCTCCGTAACCTACCGCCTATTTTTTTTCGTTTAACTGTCTGTTAGACAGTTTTAGAACCAGGAGTGCCTAGTCAACAGTGCACATGCTTACTACGTAATCGCAGCATTTGGCGCTGTATGCGCGCGTTGTGGACTCTTGCAGTGCGCTCTCGCGATATCCCGCGAGAGCGTCAGATATTTTGCAAATTGGTGAGCTTTAATATGAGCGACGCGAGCGGTGTTGCTGTTAGCTTCTACATTTTTTCGTCATGTAGATGCGACTTCATAAATAAGCCTCTCAAATAAGTTGTGGCTCTTTTCAATGTTGTGAGAACTGCAAATACGTTTCAAGATTCCTCGCCTACCAGTGGCATCACATTGCCATCACTTTGATAACAGCGACCGCGATAACCGCTGAAGGCCTATGCAGCGGGCAAGCGCTTCTTGCTGCTTGGTGCACTTTCGGATGTTGCTTCCGATAACCACACCAGTCTCAGAAAGCAAGTTTTATTTTATTGCGACAGCAATCATTTGGATACTCCAGGCACATTTCTGCCATCATCGCCGGCGTCATCGTGAAGTTCCGTATAAAGTCCAAGGGCGATAACGTCTTCCCCGCGCGCCGTATTCTGTGTGTGCGAGTGAAAGCGTGCGAGCGCGAGCCGACGATGGTGGCTCAATTTCGCGCGCGCAAGGGAGGCAAGGGGAGAAGAACCGCGCCGTCTTCCGTCGTGCGCAAGGTAGCGGGGAGGGAGGGGACGTTTTACTCCGGCGATTGCTGCGTATGGCGCGACCACGCCCGGTTTCGCGGGTCCTATTTTAAAAGCGATCTGCGATGGGGACAGGGTTTGCCACTTCGCGTTAAAGCGAGAGGCACCACGAAGGTCAATTCGCTCGCTGTTGCTGCCGCGCTTCCTCATTGCCGCGTTTTGACAACGAGTTTCCGTGGTCATCAGGTGAGATGTGTTCATGTTTGCTTGTGCACGCGTGACACCATGCTTATTAATTCAGTTAGTAAGCGAATGTTTACAAGCTTATGCGGCGGATGAGTGACTATCCTTACTTCGTATAGCTGTATAATAATTTGCTATCGCAATCGATGCTTCGCTTTCGGGCGTGAAGGCAACTTTTTTTCTTATGCCTCGCCGTCTGCCACCCCATACTGTTAAGAATCAGTATTTCTCGTCACGTCGGCTGGCTCTGCGTCACTTGGCGTGGAGGTCGGGAGAGGAAAACAGACGAAACATCCAGGACTTCACGAAATCATGGCACCAGCATTCTGTTGGCATGGACGCGCAGCGAAACGACGCCGTGAGAAACGCTCAATATCGATCGGTCTTTATGGGGTCGGCGCGCATACTGCCTTCAAGGTATCCAAAACTGAGAGTCCGACGAATAGGATTTCCTACTACCGCATGGGATTCACTTAGCATGGTCATACTTTACTGGGTCATCGATCTCTTTCCGATAGCACCGAAAAGATACCACGGGTGCCACTCGCCCCTCCAAAAATAAAAAAAGTCGCAGTTTCGCCAGAAAGACGAAGCATCAATTGCGATAGCAAATCTGTAGGCAGCGTTGTGAATTCGGGGTGGAGGACAAAAACGGACTCTTTCCGCCGACGAAGAAGAAACGAAAAACTTTATGCAATATTAACAGATAGTGAATGACAGCGTACAGGTAGCAGTAAGAGCGCATCACACCGACTGGGTGGCTGGAAGCGACTCTCTCTTCTCACAATGGGCCGTTTCTCCCTTAAATCCCTTCGGCGACCCCTCGTCGGCAGGAACCAGTTTGGGCAAGTTCTCGTTCGCAGGAACCAGGCGGGGCAGGGTGATGATGTCGCCCACGTCGAATTCTTAATTCGTCGCGGAGATTGCTGGGTGCTTCTTGAAGTCGCCTCCCGTGTCAAATTCTTGATTCGTCGCGGAGAAGTGGGAGCTCCCGTCGGCTCGTGGTAGCCACGTGGTGCATGTAGTATGGCAGCACCCGTCGCCTCGTGGTGGCCACGTGGTGCTCGTAGTATGGCACAACAGCAGCTATACGGAGGGTCTTGATTCGGAGGTAATTACAAATTTCTCGGCTAAAAAATGAAAATATCGAATGCCATGCAACTTAAAACACGAACAGTTGCAGTAGTCTTCAGACCATTGTGGAACCAAAAGGAAATTAATCTCTGGCATGGATAAGCTGCTACTCTACCTCTGCAGAACAGGCAAAAGGTTCGCAATACTAGGTGACATCAATATAAATATTGTGCATGAGAACGCACCTGCTAGAGAATTTGACCAACTGCCAGACTCTTACACTCTAAAAATAGTTGCACCCTTTGGGGTGTCTATTGGCCACGGAACAATAATCGTCATCTGTCTTGCTTCCCTTTCCTTTCTTGAAAACGCTGCGCTCGTTACTTTCCTGTTGGGAATGTTCTGTCATGCTGATAAGGCGCATGCCGTTTCTAACTTTGAAGTACCGGGCTCGCAGCGTTCAAGAAAGGAAATGTGGGCAAGACAGATGACGATTGTTGTTCTGTGGCAAATATACACCCCAAAGGGTGCAACTGTTTTTAGATTGTATGCATGTTTCAACACTATAACCTTACCTAAATCTGTGACAGCACGCAATGCCACTTAAGTAAATGTTTGTGTCACCAATCTACAAACCCCTACTTTACCAGCGAGCGTCATATCCGTCCACATAAGCAATCATCTTTCTATGTTCCGCTTTTTGCCGTGCCCTCACAAATTCGACTGTAATACGCTTCAATCATCTTATCGCCTCATTGACACAACTGCGCTAACATACTTTAGTTGTCTTATCAATGAGGAAATTCAACTCCTACAGAGCGACGCAAATAATGCATAGAATTCATTTTTATTTTGTAAGCTGGTTGCTCGCTGCATTGACCCATTCCCACAGCGCAATGGCTTAAAAGGATATTGTTATATCTGTTACATCTTGATTACTGTGGATTACAACTGATAAGAAAAAGGACAACGGACGCCATGTTGAGCGGGTTGAATCAGCACTGGCCTGTCCCCTGTTGGGAGTGGCGTTTATTGTGCAACAAGCAAAGGGAAACGTAGGGGGCGCTAGCGATTACATAACACGCCGCCAGACAAGAACTGACAACAAAAGACAAAAAAGTAACACACAGAAGGCGTTCACAGGAGAAATCTTGAAGGAATTCTCACTGGTCTTCCCGAGCGCGTCTTTTTCGGGAATGCTTGCGTTGGCACCGTTCTCGGGTCTGAGGATCGGTCAGGCGGAAGACTTTGGCGTGAGGAATGGTGTGGCTCACTTTCTCCTGTTGCCTTAACGGGATAGTAGTCTTCAGGTGTTTCCTGGGGATCCCTTGAGTGGCTTCGCACTCGTAGGTGGTGTCGGTTGCGCATGTACGCTTGACCATTGGCTGCTGTGACTGTGTACCTCCGTGGCTCTGGGCCTACTTGGGTTATGACTGCTTTTTTTCATTTCTTTCCATGCCAGAACCACACTGGCAGGTTCTTGCCCAATGGCGGCAGGTCTCGAGCATGCTGGTCTGCGTACTTGTGCTGTGCCTGCTGCCTTGTTTGAAGCTTCTTCTGGAGCACCTTATGGTGGTAGTGTGGTAACAAGGTTCTGGGATGGGCTGGAATAAACGTTCTTATCCTTCTTCCCATAAGCATCTCTGCTGGGGATAGGAGGCCATTCATCGGAGTTGCTCTGTGGTTCATGAGCACCATTGAGAGTTCCTTGCCCTCAGAAAGCGCTTTAGTCATTGTTGCTTTTATGGTCTGGACCGTTCTCTCAACTTGTCCATTTGAGCGAGGGAAAAGAGGTGATGTGGGTTTGTGGACGATGTCCCATTCCTTGTTGAAGTTTCTAAACTCAGTGGAGTCAAATGGAGGTCCTTGATCAGTCACGACTTCTGAAGGTATGCCAAACCGTGCATAGATGTCCTTGAGCAGTGAGATCACAGGTGAGGCTGCATATGTTGACATTTTCTTGACCTCTACAAACTTGGAGTAGTAGTCTACTAAAAGCAAATATGTGGCACCATTGTGGTGGAAAAAGTCCATTGCCACTTTTTCCCACAGACGTGTCGGCAGTTCTCTGTCAAGGAGCGGTTCTCGCTGATTAGATCGCTGATGGCGTTGGCAGAGTTCACAATCCGACACCATCTCCTCAATGTCCTGGCTTATTCGAGGCCAGTAGACACTCTGACGAGCTGTATTCTTACATGAGACTATGCCACGATGGGTCATGTGGATCCTTGAGAGTACGTCCTTTTGGCATGCCTGGGGCACAACAAGTCGTTCACCGTAACAGAGAAATCCATCAGTTGTGTACAGTTAACTCCTGATTGAATAGTAGGGCTTCACTGTTGGCGGAACTTTTGAGATTTTGTCAGGCCAGCCGTTCTGGATGTACCAGGTTACACGTTGAAGTGTGCTATCAGTAGCTGTGCAGCTTCTTATCTCAGCTAGCTTTGGGGTTGAGGCCTGCACCAATGTACAGGTCAGAACCTGATACTCTTGGTCTGAGGTCTTAATGGTTGCTGCTGGATCAGGGGCTCGAGACAGCGTGTCTGCAACTGTTAAGTGTTTACCAGGTACGTACACCAACTTCATATTGTAGCGCTGCAGTCGAAGTAGTAGGCGTTGTAGCCTGGGGGAAACTTTGTGGAAATCCTTACACTGAAGACCGATGAGAGGTTTGTGATCAGTCTCAATCACAATGCTGCGACCACAGACATAATAATGAAACTGTTCACAGGCAAACACCACAGCTAACAGTTCCTTCTCAATTTGCGCATAGCGGTGCTGGGCTGGTGTGAGTGCTGCAGACGCATAGGCTACTGGATGCCCATTCTGAAGTAGGACGCTGCCGATTCCATAGGAACTTGCATCTGTGGATATGGCTATAGCCTGTGCTGGGTCGAAATAGTGCAACACTGGGGCTGTTGTCAGCTTGTTCTTGATCTCAATGAATGCATCCGTCATCTTAGGAGTCCAGTGCCATGCGATGTCAGATTTAAGAAGTTCTCGAAGGGGCTGTGTCTTTGCTGAGAAATTCAGGACGAACTTCATGAGGTATGTTGCCATTCCCAGAAAGCGAAGAAGCTCAGCTTTGCTAGTTGGTGCTGGTATTGCATTGATCTCCTTGACTTTACTGGGATCAGGGGTGGTGCCTTGCTGTGTCAGCTGATGTCCTAGGTAGGTGACTGAGGGCAAACCCAGTTTGAGTTTGTCATAGTTCAGTTTGAGTTTGTTAGCTCGTGCTGTGCTGAGCACTTTACGCAAGTGTGCCACATGCTCTTCAAGTGTTCTTGATGCGATCAAGATGTCGTCAAAGTATGGCGTGACAAGGCCTTGACGTTCAAAGATACTGTCAAATGCTTGCTGAAAAAGTTCAGGGGCTGTATTGAGGCCAAATGGTACCCGAAGGAACCTATAGCGTCCCCAAGGTGTGGCAAATGTGCACAAATACGAGCTGCTTTCGTCAAGAGCTAACTGCCAAAATGCACTCTTAGCATCCAAAACTGAGAACACTGTACACCCACTTAGCCGCGCGAACAGTTCTTCTGGAACTGGAATGCGATAGTGATATCGCTTCACGGCTGCGTTTAAGTTCCTTGGGTCAAGACAGATTCGCAGACTTCCATCTTTCTTTGTGATTATGACGATAGGATGCACCAGTCTGTTGGTTCCGTCACACGTACGCTTGGTTATGCCATTCTGTTCCATTCGTTCGAGTTCAGCTTTCACAGTCTTTTCTAGTGCACTAGGTACACGGCGAGGGGCAGTAACTGTAGGCTTAGCATCTGGCTGGAGGTGTATGCTGTATTCTCCAGGTAGCCTGCCAGTGCCTCTGAACACATCAGGAAATTCTTGGAGCACGGCTTCAAGCTGTTGAGAAGCTGAGGGGTACGCCTTTTCCACTGCATTAATGTTCCTGACTCTGTGCACCAAGTCTAGCGCTGTGCATGCAGCTGCTCCAAGTATAGGCTTGAGGCTTTCTTTGACTAGCAAAAATTTTAGGATGCTTTGCTTGTTTTTCACTGAGCAAGAGAGCTCACATTCATAATCAATGTCGAGTTGCTCACCGAGGTAAGTTGTGACCTTTGCCTTTGTTGTTGTCACAGTCGGCTGGGGCTTCCATTTCAACACTAGCTGCTCAGGGAGAATGTTCACGTCGGACCCCGTGTCCAATTTAAAGTTCACGTCGCGGCCATTAACTTCGACGCATTCGAACCAGTCTGATGATGCATTTTCCTCAATGTCCACGGTGAGGCTTCCCAAGAAGAGTTCCTGGTCGGGGTCGTCACCCTGGTCGGCGCCAAGCATCCGAACTTTTCTCTGCATTGTTCGTTGCTTCTGACGGCAAACACTCGCGTAGTGTCCCAACTTCCCACACGCGTAGCAGGTAGAGCCGTAGGCGGGGCAATGTCGGGGTTGGTGCAAGGTTCCACACCTGCCGCATGTGCGTTGAGATACTGTTTCTCTAGGCTGACTGTTTCTTCGGTACAACGATGGTTGTCCTCTCGGCTGTTGCTTGTCGGGTGCTTGTTGTCGAGCTTGCTTGTGTTTTCTCTTCAAGTTGTCCACATTCACTTCTTGTCCATCCGCTGCCGTTGCTAGCGAAAACACATGCTGCTTGGATATTTCCGCAACTCTGCACGTCGCGACAATTTTCTCCAGTGTTAGGTCTCTCTCGCGAAACAGCCTTTCTCGAAGTGCTGCATCCCGAATGCCGACGATGATCCTGTCGCCCAGGAGGCGGTCATGCTTGTCACCGAAGTCGCATCTTGCTGCTTGCTGCTGGAGTTCAGCAATGAACTCGTCAATGGGCTGGTTTTCTTTCTGACACATGCTGTTGAAGAAGGCTGTCACTTGTGTCACGTTTTTCTACGGAAGGTATCTCTCGTCGAACTTTGCAAAAATGGCTGCTACTGTGTCGCTTCTTTGCTCACCTTCAGCTGGCGGAGAAAAACGGAATGTCTCCACGACCTTCCGCGCTGTTGGACCCATGACGTGAAGTAGCAGTGCTCGCCTTGTTGCTTCTGGCTTCGCGCTGTACTGGCACGCTGCTTCGTAAAGCTGATAGGCCGCTTTCCAGTCCGACCACGCTTCGGCGGGATTGCTGCCCGGCTCGAAATGTTTGGGTTGTTGAATGAGCGGGAGTGCCATGCTTAATAACGTTGATGCCGCGTCACTGAAGGGCCTAAGAGCTGCTGCGTTGGGTTAGTTGACTTCTGACACCATGTTATATCTGTTACATCTTGATTACTGTGGATTACAACTGATAAGAAAAAGGACAACGGACGCCATGTTGAGCGGGTTGAATCAGCACTGGCCTGTCCCCTGTTGGGAGTGGCGTTTATTGTGCAACTAGCAAAGGGAAACGTAGGGGGTGCTAGCGATTACATAACAGATATCAGGAAATAAGAAAGCCGTAGATAAACGCTGCGGTTTTAAAGAAAATCCACAATTAAAATAAAGTGTACCATACTTTTCTTAAAACGCCAAAAATTGATCAATTGGCTGAACTTAAGAAGCATCATAACCAAGTAAATTCACAACTGAAAAAAGCGAAAGAACAATGCCATAGTAAATATTCTCGCGTATTTATACAAATCCAAGGAAAATTTGATAGGATGTAATAAATCTGACTGGAAAGAACGACAACTTGAAAAGCCTCCGTACCTCCTCGTTAAATGACACCCTTGCTGAAGTTGACGCACCCCCTTATGAAAATGACTGTTGAAATGTTGTTGGCATACTGTTCATGAATTGTTGACTTAATAGCCTTTCAACAATACCTCAATAATTATTGAAACCACAGAACCATAATTCAACAATAAAGTTGTTGGGTAGTTCACAACAAAAAAGTCGACTAAATTCTGTTGATATATTGTTGAATAGTATTGACTGTTATTGAGCCGTTGTTGAGTAGTTTCCAACAATAAAGTCGTTGACTAAACTCTGTTGACATAATGTTGAATAGTATTGAGTATTATTGAGCCATTGTTGAGTAGTTTCCAACAATAAAGTCGTTAACTAAATTCAGTTGATATATTTTTGAATTATATTGAGTATTATTGAGCTATTGTTGAGTATTCACAACAATAAAGTCGTTGACTAAATGCTGTTAACTTATTGTTGAATAACATTGAGTCTATTTGAGAAATATTGAGTTTCCAAGTATATGTGAAAAACACACGCACATGTGCATGTCTACGTCTTTTGCCCATATATATTGTTTTACTGATCACTTGATCGCCCCTGCATATATACATGGTGTTGTTTCACGTTACTTGAACCATAGAGTTATCTACCGAGTGGGCAAGGGGACAGGGACCCCTGTCCACCCAGTAGATACGCCTGTGGTTTAAGTTGCGTGAAACGCCCTGCATATATATATATATATATATATATATATATGCATATATATATATATATATATGCCTTCGGCATATATATATATATATATGCCTTCGTGATAGAGGCATCTATGGCTGTCGCACAGTTTTATTTGAAAAGTTGATGAACTTCTTCAAAAGCTCTCTCTCATTCACACACGTTTTCTTTGCCGGGTGTCCCAGCTAACTTCAGCCAGAGTTTAAAAATATGGGAATGCAATGTAGCTGGATAGAACCAAGGTAATCTTGTTTGCCGTCGCTTGGTGATACCCAATTTATTTTTTTCATTCAGCTTAATTGGATAATTAATATTAATTGTCCACCTTTTCAAAATTATAATTAGATGAAAAGTTTCAATTAGAAAATCGTTGAGGAACCTGAAAAACTTCTGATACAGCTTTCTGTTGCTCAACACATGCTACATAACAGTGTTTTTCCGAGCGTGAAAGTATCCCGCAAATGCACGCAAAATTGGCGCGCGACTGGCCGCTCGAGGCACTTTGCGTGTATTCGCGGGCTTCTTTCACGCTCGGAAAAATACTTTTATGTGGCACGTATTGAGCAACAGAAAGCTGTATCGGGAGTTTATCATGTCGCTCTACAATTTTCTCATTGACATGTTAAGTTACGTAAAAAACACTGCGCGCGCACGGACACACACACGTACACACATATGTATGTACATGACTTCAGGATAGAAGCATGTGCGGTTGCCGCAAGGTTCTATGTGAAAGGTTGACGCACTTCTTGGAACAACTTTCTCTCTTTCACGCGCATTCTTTCTTATACCGGGTGTTTCAGCTAACTCTACTCAGAGTTTTAAAATATGCCGATGCACCATAAGACGACGCGACCAAATGCATGTTGCTCCCTTTTGTATGTGTCACGCTATTCTTGCATTTTTCTTAATTAGTTAATTAGTCAAGAAAACTTGCCATTCTGAAGCAAAAAAGTTAGGCAAAAGATTTCAATTAGAAAGTTCTAGAGCACTTTGTAAATTTCTAACTTTTTATCTATTAAGTGTTAGTGTTCTTTAGCTACCTGCGGATGCCCGCGAAATACAAAAAATATCACCTAACATACCCGCTTGCCCACCGTGCTTGCAGCTCTCCCAAACTAACAGAGCATCGAGCAAGGTGTGCTGCCGCTTAAAAGGCGGCAGTGTAGTGACGAAGGCGTTGGCTTTGGTATTGACGCCAGCAATGTGCTTCCCTCTCTGCGGTTCATGATAGCGATAAACAGACGGGTGTTCACACCGGTTAAATTCTATGTTCGTTTGTGCGCGGAAGGCTTAGGAGCAGTGCAATCACGACTCGCAGGCGGGCATGTCACGTGGTGTTTTTTTTTTTTTTGTGTTTCGCGGGCATCCGCAGTAAGCTGAAGAACACTAATACTTAACAGATAGAAATTCAGACGCTGTTTATTCGGACGTGTTGCCAACTGCTCTGCAACTTTCCAATTCGATTTTTTTCCTAGCTTCCTTGCTTCAGAAGTTGGTTAATTATTCTTGACTAATTAGCTAATTAAACAAAATACAAAAATACCGCGACACGCTACATACAAAAGTGAGCAAAATGCATTTGGTCGCGTCGTCACCACTGCTTTTGTTCAATGTTGGAGTAATGCCGCTATTGAAAACCGAGATGAAACACCATTTATTGTACCGAAACAGCACTATTTCCAACGACGTCTAGGGAAGTAGAGAAGGTGATCGCTTGATTTAAGAACAATACTCAGCAGGATTCAACAGTATTATGACATTCAAATAAGATATGAATGTGATATCATTACGAAAGTCCTAGCCCACATTTTCAATAAAATGCTCGAATCTGAAATTTTCCCAAACAAACTTAACATAGCCAGATTTTGCTGATTTCACAAAGGCAGTGCTGACCATACGGTAAACAGTTTCATACCAATATTGGTATTACCCCTTCTTTCAAAATATTTTGAAACTAATAAATACTCGATTAGAAGTTTTTCTGAGGAAGTATGCTATAATTAGTGAGGCACAATGCGGTTTTCACAAAAATAGCTCTTGTGAACATGCGCTCTTACATGTCAAACAGAAAATATCACAAAAGGTTGAGAAATTATTATGCAGGATAGACGTATTCCTGGTACGGCATTCGATAGTGGGAACCATGGTATACTGCTTAAACTTTATGACCATCGTATTCGTGCAACAGCATCGGAGGTAAAGAAAAGTTACTTGACTGAACGGTATCAATTTGTTTCATTTAATCAGTTCAGCTCGTACTTCTCAAAGACTGGTGTCCCGCAGCATTCCATACTTGGTTGCTGATTATTTAACATCTACAGAAACGACCTGCCAAGCATTTCTTCCACACCTAACATAATCATATACGCCGACGGCACAAATCTTTTTTAGCGAACGCTTTTCTGCAATACATTGAGAAAGAAATTATTGAGTATTTACATTTATTGGCTCTCCGGTTGCACATAAAAAAAGCTGCAATTAGATGTTAATGAAATGAAGTATATAGAATTCAAACCACTAAACAAAAAACTCCTTAGTACATAATTGTTTTATTTCAAAGGAAATGCATAGAGCAGGTAAAAACCTAACAATTATTGGGGGTCTGGTTCTTAAATAACCTCTCTTGGGACAATCCACACAATCTAACCAACGAGCTTAGTAAAGTAGCAGGTTGTATGTACAGGAATAATGCTCTTCTTCCAATATGGCTAAGAAATCAGTGTATTAAGAGGAAGCTCGGGTGCTCCTATCTAAATACATGCAAAAGGAGAATTCCTTTTTTCTCGGCAACCACTGCACCAAACATGACGAGGTTTGTAGCATTTAAAAGAAGACTTAAAATCTAGAGACGGTTTGTTTTGTCTTTTTGATTTAGGCGGTCAATTTTTTTACTAAAAATTGGCTAAAATCAAAAATTTTCAGTATCATGTTTACAACTCTGTAACTCAGCAATGAAGAATGACATCACAATTCTGTGAATTGTAACTCATAGTACAGCTAAAGCGGACAAAATTGATATGTTAGACAGGATTCTCAAAAAAATTTAGTAATATGGAAATACAGCCTTTGCAGAACTCTTGTACATAACGCAACAAATTCAGGTAAGATAAATTGACATACATAATTTGTCCGCTTAGAATGATCTAATGAATGCCGTTTACAGAACCACGTTATCTCTTCTTGATGCAGAGCTATTGAATACTTCGCGCTTCTATTTTTCTTCAAACTTTGGAATTTTTGAAAATTCCTTGAATAAAATTCAGGCCCTAAATCGAAATTCCGCTTCCAACAGTCACTATAATTGTAAGGGCCGCGCGCGTCGCCGCGCGCTGCAAGGTCCCTCGAAAAAAAAAAGCGCTAGGACGCACGCCACTGCAAACACTCGTGCCCTGTACCGCGTTGAAACTCCACTGGTAGCTCGCCGTCGTTGCGGTGCCGATAACAAGCGTAGCGTAAGACTGCAACTCCACTTTAAAACATAAAGCAGCCAGGGCTTCGTCCAAGTGGTTCGGACTGTACTGTGAGCCAGGTAGCTGCCGCCTTTCCATGATGGCTGGCAAATTTAATGAAAAACCCGTGGGCTACACTTGGGTGACACTTAAAAACATCACGTTGCTGATGAAGCCTTTTTGCAGCGTCGATCCTCACTTGCTGGTGGTGAGTGTACTCGTTTAAGGGCACACATGCGCAACACGGCACACATACGCAACTATGTATGTTTTGCTACGTTTTGACATTATTTCATATCAGCGAAGCACCTTTTCCTCAATGTTTGACGCTAAAAACGACCTGCGTCTGTAGATGTAGATGTAAACAAGTCCACCGCTTTGATAAATCCGGCTTGAAAGGCTGCGCTCGAAGACTTCTTGAATATGCGAAATGTCGAAATAATGTTTAAGAAGAATGCAAAACTGGAACTCGAAGTGCAGAAATCAGCGACAACAAACTCCAAGGCAGCCGTGTCGGCAAAGGGAACAACTCGGCGTGCCTTTATCGGCCGCACTGTTTGCACAACGACGCTCTCAGGCCTGCTCACCCAATAGTCATTGAGCGCTTCATGGCTTCCAGGAATGACACTCTGCCGCGGAGAAGCCATTAATAAGGATTCGCGATCCACGATAGGCACAACTGATGCAACGTGGGCGCAGGTACACAGACCTGCCGGCGAAAGCCCCGCCACCCTTTCAAAACATTTCCGGCGACGTGCTGCAGAGGGCAGCACAGGAAAATGAAGAAAGGCGGATTGTAATGGTTTCTGTTGCTTTTCCAATTTACCACATGTATAGTTCATGGCGATGATATTTAGCATGTCAAAGTATGTCACAAAATGTGCGAACAATGCATGTAAACATACCTGTATGAAATACGAAGTATACCTGCAAGCCGAATGTCATCAGGAGCAAGAACCTCTGTCAAGCCCGATGGCCTTTAGCTCTTGCTACGCGTTCTTGTATAAGAAAGAAATAAACGGCATTGGATCGAACAAAAAGTAAGGGTAGTAAATTTATCGGCCATATAAGCTTATAAACATTCGCTTGCTAACTAAATTAACAAGCATCGTGTCACGCGTGCACAAGCAAACGTGAGCACATCTCACACGATGACCCTCGTCCTTACAAGTAATCCAAGAAAATTCTGGAACATAGTTAACCCTAGTGATAAGTGCATTAATACTTCATTGCAGGATAAAAACAGCTCACCTTTCCGTGACCAATGTCCGACAGCACTCAACTCACTTTCCACATCCGTCTTTACAAGAGAAGATAGTTCTAACATTCCTTTTGTACCCAATTTCGATTTCAAGTACATGGCTCCCATCACTATCACTTTAAAAGGCGTAGTTGATCTTATAGATAACCTTGAGATGTCTTCATCCTCTGGCATAGATTGTGTAAATTCTAAAATACTAAAGAAACACAATTCTAGTATCGGGCTATATTCTGCTACGCCTATTTAACCAATCCCTTACAACTGGTATGCTTCCTACAGACTGAAAGATCGCAAAAGTAGTGCCTGTCTTTAAGAAAGGTAACAAGAGTGACAGTGAAAATTACCGTCCTGTATCACTAACGTGCAGTTGCTGCAAAATGTTAGAATACATTATCGCGTCCCACATATATTCTCAACTTGAATATATTAACTTTTTTTACCGGAAACAGTTTCAGAAAAGAATTTTCTTGCGAAACCACACTACTAGAATTCACGGCAGACTTACACTTTGATGTGAACAGTAGTAAACAAATTGACTGCGTTTTTTTGGACTTCTAGAAAGCATACGATCGTGTAGCCCATAGTCGCCTGATATCAAAGCTCTCTGCAATTAAACTTGACTCAATAACCCATCACGGATTCGTAATTTTCTTTCTAATGGCGAACAGTTCACTGTTGTTGGTAACTTTTTCTCTGTCCCTCCTGACGTCACCGCCGGTGTAACTCAACACAGTGTACTCGGCCTTCTACTCTTTTTAATTTACCATATCCAGCTTTTCTGGACACGTACAACTAGCGCCCCAAGCGGCCCCGGCACGAAGCTAGCGCGTTTTCTATAGAACGAGCGAGTTTTTCGCCAATAACAAAAGCTGCAGGTTGATTATTGAAAAAGGCAGGTGCCAGGCATGTTCTGGAAGACAATCCACACGAGCCAAATGTAGTGATCACGCTGTGGCAAGCAAGAATTTTGTTCCCAGAGCAGTTAAAAATTCAGCAATGGAAGTCTATGGAAACGACGAAAATTTGTACTTGATTTTCGAGACAAACGGTAGCTTTGATAAAACTACGGCGTCTGTCATAAAAGTCGCTGCAGCGTATGTAGTCCGGAGACTCAGCTTTCGATTGATGCCTATCCCTGACTCTCTACACATATGCATAACACTGTTCCCAAGAGAGATTTTTGACACAGTCGTACGTGGTATCTATAAAACCCCGAGCGTATCACTTGCAAAAACGTTGTAAGCCGTGGCCGAATCGTTTAATCGCTCTCACCAATCGTTCCCCGCCGTGCTGGCAGTGGTGCGACGCCGCGAAATCATTTTTCTTTAACGCCACGTAGGACTGAGTTCGACAGTCTTCTACCAGATGGCCGAAACACGGAACTCATGATTTAATTTCAGTTTTGTTTCTTTCAGGAGTGCTCTTGAAATATTATATTTTCTATTTTTGCTTCCTAAAACGTAGAAGTGGGTTGCTTATTTGTTAAGTCATTGCTTTTATTATATTTTATTCCTTAAAGAACATAACAACAAGCATGCGCATGTCTTTTTGTTACGTTAAAAAATCGTATATACTGTCGTGTATATACTGTCATGCCTTGTAGCATGGACATACTCAGGAAATTCTGGACATTGCACCTTCACCATCCGGTAGAACTTCATGCCAATGCACAAGCGTAACTGAATGGGCAATATTTTAAACAATCTTATTTCTATATAACAGCCGACTATCAACAAGTTTCAACTGTCTGCGCCAAGAGAGTAGTCTTTTGTAACAACATATGCATTTATGACACTTAGAACATTGATCTTGCGTTTAAACAGTGTCTTGGTCGGAAGTGGGCGGTTATGTCACACGACAGGAGCAAATGGTCTTGCAACCGTTCAGCAGAGGGCACATAGACTTGAAGAAGCGCGAAATTTAAACCGTAAAGCTATTTATTAGAGCTGGCGTTTTGAACGGTAATTGCTCAGCGAGCGCCATTCAGTCTGTTTGCACGCGCATGTTTTTGCGAGGCAGCAGGGAAGGAGAGGGAGTGTATATGGGCGTACACGCCATGAGCGTGCGTGCGTGTGTACTTGCATTTGCGTGTGCGCGCGTGTTTGTGTCTCCGTATTTGAATATGCGTGTACATTAGTGTGTGTATGCATGTGCGAGCATGCACGCGTTTGTGTATGCGTGCAGTTCCGTGTGCCTGCGTGCGTACCTTCTCGTGCGTGTGTGCACGCGTGGACGTGTATAAATGTGAATGCGAGTGAATATGTGTCGTATCTCTCTCTGCGTGTGCGTGCGTGCGTGTGCGTGCGCGTGTGTGTGTGCGAGCGTGCGTGCGAATGTGTGTGCGTGTGCGTGCGTGTGTGTGCGAGCATGCGTGTGCGTGCATGTGCACGCGTGTGTGCGTGCGCACGTGTGTGTCCGTGCGAGCGTGTGTGTGCGCATGCGTGCGTGTGCGTGAATGTGTGTGTGTGTGTGTGTGCGTGTACGTGTGCGTGTGTATGCGTGCGTGCGAGTGTGTGTGTGCGCGTGCGGGCGAGCGTGTGTGTGAGAGAGAGCACTTCCCCGCCTATATACGCCTACTCTCCGGGATGAATGAGATACAGAGTTCAAGCCCGTATTTAAACCTACGAGGCAAGAACGAATGACTCTGCATTTACAGTACTATCTCTTTCTGAAAGCGAAGTCAACGCAAAAAAAAAAAACGCCTGAGCCGTCAATATCGCCGCCCCGATTTCGTCACAATGGCACCGTCACCATCGGCACGGCTCCGTGAGCTGTTCACCTTCGTTATTTTCCTTCCCACGCCGGCGGCTCATTGTCTTCAAGCCAGCGACGCGCAAATCCTGCACCATCATTGCGTCATGCGTCGCTCCTACGACAAAGCAAGCTTTCGGCGACACACGTTCGCTGCTATATTGATATTAAAACTGTGAACTGCTTGCCTTCGAATAAACAGCGTTAATAAAAATCCAAAGCGGACTGGCCACCAGGAACACGCTTACGGAGCCATATTATTGACATCACAAAAGGCTACGTGCGGTCAGGTTGATTTTACTTACAGACGCTTTTTTTCTGCGTCAATTGAGCTTTCCGAGACCGTTTAACTGGAAAATATTTGTTTGAATAGCTCTTACAGAAACATGTTTAGTCAAAATGTCTTCGCTCGGCTATATAATCTCGAGGATGGGCTCCAAATTACTCACTTTAACCATTTAAGATCAATACTTGAAAATATATTTAATGTAGCTTCGTCAATTACGCACACAACGTCTCAACTTACTCCGTATCTAGAGGTTACCATTATGAACACTCGAATGATAAGATGATCTCCCCAAGACTTGTATTGGTCAGTATATTTATTTGGAGCAGTTAAAAGCAGCCGACATATTGATAGTGCAGTAGGCTTGCTCTGAAGCAAGTGTGAAAGCATGGACAGGTTTTCTTGGCGCAAATCAAGTTCATGAGCTTAAACGCGCTTGCCCAGCGTGCACTTCTGCCTTTACAATGCTGAGTGATTCCCGGATTCTCACCGGAACGTTCGAGCGGCAGGCGACGGCTGATGACTGCTTGCTCACGACTCAGAAGATGTTCAGTGGTGGCGGGCCTGGGGCCACCCCTGGGTGCGGGGTGCGCATATTGCTCGCTGTTATGTCAATCTAGTTAAAGAAATAACCACGACGCCAACACGACCAGCAGCACACACGTAGTGGCCCAAATATCATCTCATGCCATGGCATTCGTCTCATGCATGCATGCTCTGGATGTCATGCGTATCCTGACATAAATTTATTTAAAGCAACGACCACGATGACATTGTGACCACGAGCATGCCATGACATAGCCGTCACGTCATTTATGCAATTGCTGTCATGTCATGCATGCATTTCTTGTCATACCTGTACTGTATACAACGACTTCGATGGCAAGACGACTCGGAGCACATACCTTGCTGCCCATATATCATAAATGTCATGAGATGTCATTCATGTCATGCATACATTCATATGCAGGGCGATAATGTTTAGGTTTTATAGAACTTTAAAAAATCACCTGTGGCAGACGGCATAATTCTCGTCCTTGAAATGGATTATTCTAAGAGGCGGACCTTACAGGCACGAGAAATCCAAACGTATTAAACTAATTAGCAGAAATTCACTAATTAACTGCTGAATTAGTTACATTGTGGATAGGATAGGATAGGATAGGATAGGATAGGATAGGATAGAATAGGAATGAACTTTATTTGTCCAGCGGTTATTGCTGTTGGTGCCCGGGGCTAGGCTGCCAGGGGTCCATCGCCCGAGAAAAATCTTTGGAGATCCTCGGCAACGGCCCTGGTCCGCTGGACGGCGGCAGATGTTGCAATTTAGGAATTGTAGCCGCCGAGCTTGCAGGACTATAAACTATAGCACTATAATCGAATTTCCAGGATGACACCGGTTTCGAGATATTATTTACTGAAGTGTCGAACGAAATACATGGGTGTTCAGTTACTTTTGTGCTTCAACACATCAAATAGCGTTTTGTTAAAAAGTAAAGGAAATGGCAAAACAGTGCATATTTAGGGCAAGCTTCATGGCGCATACCTCCAAAATGGCGTCATTCCAGAAATTCATTCCAAGTGGATAGGCCTTGGAAACTCACCGGCAACAATTCGTAAATTGCAATATGTACCGTCAAGTAATCATTTTAAAAGATAAATTGTGGAGTTTTCTTAAGTAGTTGAATATTTGTTTAAATTCCTAGTGTAAATAATGTCCGCCACTGTGAATAATCCAGCTCAAGAATTATGTTACCGGCAACAGACTATTTCTTTAAAATTGCAAAAAAAAAAAACGGAAATAGTATCACCCTGTATATACGGTTTGAAAAACTACCACGATCATATCACGACCACTTTGGCATACCCGGTGGTCAGAGCTAGCAGACAATTTGGGTCACTGACTGATCTACTAACGCTGGACAAAGAATGCATCGCATTCAAATGTAGCACCAAATTGAGAGTGTGCATTTCCACGTTTTAACAAATGATCATAAAGAGTCGTCAAAGTATCACACAAAGTGTTTTTATTTGCCCTCAACACAACAAAGGTAAAAAGTTTTAACCTTTAATTGCAACAAGGGTAAAAGCTGCCCGGAGTCCCTCGATGGCACACCTCTGGACAGTGTAGGAACGTTCAGCCCATAGAAGGCTCGTCTCTAGAATATTTTCAAAACTGGGCAGCACTCAGTGGTGGTGGTGGTGGTGCCCGGCCTCTGGATCGCACGTGGTGGCAGCACTGTGAATCTCCGCGATTTGCGGCTTCTGTAAAAACAAAAAAAATAAACGATCAAGGGTGTCATATGCAACGTATATGTATATTTATATATGTAATGCGAAGACGTGGGTTTGTATCCCACCTGTGGCCAGTTCTGTCATCCACTTTCCTTTGCATATAATTTGCCTCATATAATCATTTCTTACAATTAGAAATACAAATACAATTAATTAATACATATAAGTAATTTCTCCTATGCTGTCCTTTCTCTTGGCTTGCTGGCTTCTTATCCTTTGACTAATAGATATTGCTGTTCAAATAATACTATGCTCCATGCTCATACTCAAGCCCACAGGCAATAAAATACCACACAGGAGATATTCTTTTCCTTGCTTCGTGCCCGTTCACAAATGAAATGTATTTCGTTCTTGTGTGTCCAACTCCTAAAAACCACATATGTCAAACAACGACTGCGTTTAAAATCACCCTTTTACTTTAATGTCATCGCAACAGACAAGAAATTACGATGTGGCAGGGGAACTACCTAATAGCAGAGGGTCGACATGATAAAGTAACTAATTCGAAGGCTGCTTTTCTCATTGGTCGGCCACCTCCGCTAACAAAACGTTCCCTGCCACCTTTGGCTGGTGCCTCCTACGACCTCATTTATCGCGAGAACAGCTTCGTGCGTACGAATCGAGATGCAGCATACCTGAAGCTGTGTTCGATATGAACAGTAGTTCTAGCTCCCATGCACTTAAGTTTGCAGAAAGGCCAGTTTCAATGCGTACAATAATTATTTTAAGAAACATATCGACAATAGATTCAAGGAGTATAATGTCAAGTTGAGGGCCCGTATGCGCCTAGTCTGCCGGCTGTATAAAATGGCAATATGTACACATTTTTTGACAAGACACATCCTTCTTTTAAGACTGCTGTGCCTCTGTCCCACGCGCAGATGATCTATATCAAAGTATTCTTTGGGGTGATTCCCTTATAAGATGAACTTGGCTTCATTGTTTTCATTTCGCACACCTAGTGCGCTGCCTCACTGGCTAAGGCGCTGTGGTCCTGAGCAAGATGTCGAGGGTTCGATTCCATTTCGACGGAGGCGAAATGGAAAACAAAGAAACGATCGTGCTTAGGGTGTTGGTTAATGAAACCGAGGTGCTCAAGATAAACCGGTGCCCTCCACTACTTTCATCCCTCATCCTCATAATCCTCTGCGCAATTCAAGAATGTTAAAATCCCAAATTTAATCTAATTCTGCTACCATTTTTTTTCGTTTTGCAGTATCCTGATTGTGAACGTTCTTGAGCACCTGCGAGACGGCCGTGAAGCCGCAATCCAGCGGAACCGCCGATTGCAGTGAGCACAGAGAGGATATGCCTTTCGAGATGTGTCGCGCAACGGCGTGGTAAACACACGAAAAGCGCTTCCAGCGTATATCGCCTTTTTGCGCTGAAAATGGACACGATCAATGTCTGCCTACTCGATGTGGGTGCCTCGAAGAGGCACACACATCTACTTACACGTAATTCTTCCAAAACGGGACGCAGCTGTAAAAAAAAAACACTAATGGAAAAAAACCGTCTTCCTCTACCTTTCCGAAAAAAGTAACTGTAATAGCAAAGACAAACTCTTGTAAGATTATGCGGCATTGCAGGATCATTCAACACAAAAAACATGGAAACTGTCAGACTTGCCACCAAAGAGACTCACGCCTACATAACGAAACGCGCCCGTCCATTCTGTACTTGTTACACACGCTGCTCACGTGATCTCTCCTCCGCAGGCTCTGTCACCACACCTTAATGTGACCCGCTCGGATTTTCCCCATTTTTAAGGCCGTTTTGAATTGCAATACTGGCTCGTAAAGAGGTTCAAGCGTGCCTTTGAAAATGTTAGTTACGTATCTTTATTTACCGGCTTAAAGTAACTTGACTTCACTTGAAGCTTTTCCAGAAGGCCGCACTATACGTTTTCTTGAGCATTCCATAAGTTGGCCCTCGCGCTTAAATTTATCCCCTCAGATGATATGCTAGGTGGGCCCTCTTTCTCCGAAACCCTCTTCCCATCACATTTTGCGAACTTTTATTTTTCGTACGCCTGTCATTCTAGTCCCTTGTTGATCTGTTTTGCGTAGTTCACGTCCTGATATATTTAATTTCTTTTTACTTTCTTTGTTGTGGCTTTCTTTAGCACCTTTATTTTTTACTTTCCTCGCTATAACTTATTTTTATCTCCTTCAGTAAATATTTCAAGGTAATTTCTCTTATGGCGAAGTGCCATTTTTGTGTGCTATTTTTGTTGCTTTCCTGCAACAGCTGAATTTATTCTCATAACTTTTAGGTTTTTAGCGCACAAAGAGGGACGAGAGACAGAGGCACGACGTGCACACAGCGCTGTGTCCGCGTCGTACCTCTATCTCTCGTCCCTGTTTGTGCGCTAAAAACCTAAAAGTTATGGAATACCAACATGCCCAAACCTACGCTCTTTCAAGTTATCCTCATCATCGCGTTCATTGGTAATTAGCATAAAAGCATTGCCTACGACGTCTCCATTTGGGCCATTATATTACGAGAGGTTATAGGTTTTAAGTTTGACGGAATCTTCTTGAACCACTTGTTGCATATAACATAATGCTGGTTCTTAAGCTACATTAAGTAGAGCGACGAACATTACTTGCAGGAGAAACCGAAATACATGTTCAGCCAAATAAAAAGATCACTGATTCACTTCTTAATTCACTACCTTACGGCACATATTTTAATTTGTTCATCGTAGCCGGTGAGCTTGAGAGGCGCATCAACTTGTATTTATTTTCTAGAAAGATACAAGTCTTGAGAGATGCGCCATACAACGTCGTAAAAAAGCTCTGCTATGCATTTAAGCACAAACTGGAGCGCCCATGCATTTCGTCCCAGACTTTGCGAACTGATATCGATAAACTGGTGGCATCCTGGAAAATTTCATGTGGATACGTCTTCGAAACTATCCGGCTACAATTCGTCAATTGCAATATGCGCAGTAGAATAAGTCATTAGGAACATAATTACTGATGTTTTTCTTTAGTGGTTGAATGTGTGGTTCAATTTCTCGTGCTAGCAGTGTCCGCCTTTTCGAATAATCGAGCTCCAGGACAAGAATTATGCTATTTGCTTTAAAAATTTCCCCACACCTTAAAAGTGATCATCCCGTACACAACATCCGTCGAATTTCTGCAAAGTTTCGTCCTGACCCTGCTTTCATTCCTCTTGCAGTGAAAAGTGACACTTGCGGTGAACACTTTTTCAGAAGGCTTTCTTTTTTTTATTCTTGCGGTTGTGCTCTAAAAAGAGATCAACAGTTTGCACCGCCAGGCAGTAGATGCTAGCGGTGTGTGAATTGGAAAGTAAACCAGGAACATGGTATTCCCGCACTATCGGTCAGAAATAAATATACGTGCACGTTCAGGAACGAATCACTGACAACATTCTCCTGGCTGTAATTTTAAGTCACCAGCTGCAGTATATTAATTTACTAATGAGCTTTCCGAAAGTAAGTAACTGTCACTTCAAATTGCAGTGTATTCAATGCAATGGCACTACAGTATGTTTTTTTTTTCTCTCGACATACATTTTAGTTCATTTTCCGTTTTTATTTCCGCTCACTTCTAGCAAACGAAACAAGCCGTAGTAAAAAAATACAGGGACGCATTTGTCAGTGGCTCTCAACCCGTAGAAGATTAAGAGTGAGTGGTTCCATAAATTCTAACGTCCATGTTGTTGCAGATCGACTCACCGTGAAGTGGTTGGCCATGGCAGCTTCCTGTTGAAGAAAAGTATAGAAAAATTCTATGAATCTTTGAAGGTATAAAGCACTACTTTTTGCTAGGATTACACCCCTTTATTTATTACACAAATACGGTGGCATTCACTATTGTATGAAATGTAGAGCAACAATTTACAGACCTATCTTCTGCAGTTACCAAAATATTAACGAAGTCGAAGTGACTGAAGAACAACCTCATTTTATTGTCATTCACAATTTCTTCGTACGAAACAATAAATTTTCTAATAGTAGCCTTGATTTAAATTATTTCTGCTGCGCAACGTCAGGATTTCTACCGGCTTTCTTTTATAGCAGTGTTCCGAAAACAAAACGCAAATGTTTTGCCTCCACATTCGTTAAGTCTTGCTTACGGCGAGCCACAGCTGTGGTCATGCAGCACCATTGCATGATGTAGAGTTTCTTTTTGTTTTAAACTTTCCTGATTCTCAAGTTTGTATTACCTAAAGAGCTAACTTCACTATATGACATTGGGAACAAGGTGTCGAAGAGAAAGGAGATATCAATTTGATTAACGTAACTCGGGCCAGTTTGTGTTCGCAAAAGTACAGAAACCACCCGTGCAAGCCTTATTTGGTGTAGTTGTGATAGCCCTTTTCATAATAATTACAATAGCGTTCTCTTCTATGGTCGTGCTGGAAACGCTCCCGAAGGACATGATATTTTATACGTTGTAGGCAACAAACTCTAACACTATATTACATTGACGTCTTACTGGGCAGTTCGCATGGAGACATAAATCTGGCCTTACTGCGCGAGTGTATATTGTGTAGTATTAAAAACTTCCGGAGAGGAAACAAGAACTCACCAGGTTGTTTCCGACGCAGAGCTTCCGGATCACGCAGCTCCAGTCCTGGCAGCCGAGAGTCTTCAACGCCTTGTCAAAGCTTTGGTTCGCCTGCATTAGATGGCCAGGGAAAGTTAAGCTGAATACGGTTGAGACAAAAATTACTCGCGCTTCATTCAGTGTATATCGGATTGGAACACAAAGCAGCTCGCACGCAAGAATTGCTCGTAATAAAAGGCACACGCTAACAGTGGCAGCAAACCAAACCAGCACACAACCAAACCGAATTCTGACTAACCGGTGATAGGGAGAATATCATGGCGAATAAAAAGAACATACCATTTGGAACTCCGTGCAAGATGTGTGCGGTTTGAGTGACGCAATGTCGAGCGAATTGGTATATGGATTCCTGTTACTGAAACTTATAGATGTGCAAATATAGTCAGGTGAAGCAACGAATAGTGTTTAGTTGTGTTTTGTGGCGTTTAGTCTTGCTTTCCTTTTAACTTCTTGTGTGCGTGTTTGCACGCTTATCTTAGAGAAAGATGCGTACACGTTTCCAGAGCCATATCCCACACATTCACGTATCGTCATGTGACATAAAAAATATTAGGACATGCGTGCGTACTCAATAAACGCAAGACATCCTCTTTAAACACACATAAAGTTTCTTCGTTTCACTTGAACTTCATAACTGCTGGCATGAATGGGAGTCGTGTCTGCGTTTGCCTGTGCGTATTCTTTGCCTTTGCATGAGCCTCACTGCTCGAAATTGTGTGTCTCAGGGTGAAATTCAGACGTCATTTCATTCGATGGGGCTGGTTAATCGCCTCCACGTAAAAAAAAAGAACAGAAAAAAAACCATATGTGAAGCCATTCCATATCATTCTCGGACAAAATTTACTCTATCATTATTGTTCACTAGCTGCAATATCGCCTGTAAGTTGATATTACAGGAGAGCAGCGTCCAATAACTTAACGTGCCACTTATTTACATCATCACATATTTACCGTCTACTGTGGGCACAAGTAGCCTAATGATTTGTAGCACCTGCTGCGAAACATCATTCTGCCATGCGCTTCCCGGATCTCCATCGGGGCCTCTTTCATCCCAATAAACTCTCTCGTCGAAAGTCCAGAAGCCCGAATTAACGGTTCAGAAAGGGAAAGAAACCTAACACGCCATCGTACTCTCGAATCACACGCTGCAATACATATATAGCTGTTGCTCTTACCCCTCGTGATATGTGAAGACCAATGCATTGCAGTTCATTCTTCAGCTGTCCGTCTTGTTTATCTGCGCAGAAGAAAATCGAGCACCGTCGTCATGGAGGCACACAACAGAAACATATTAGAACGCGCTTGTTGCAGATATACTTGAGCGGCACCATAACACGCGCCGATTTTACAAATCTCCTTCTATCCATTACGGCCGTAGGTGTCCATGTTCACCATGGATATATGACATGTATAACGGTATGACAGAGCTGCAAATGAAAAAGAACAGGTGTACGGCCCAAGTCATGACAAAGATTCGAACTCATCGCTCCAATAATACGCCATTGGCCCCAGTATTTCCAACAAATATGATTTTCACCTTCACGGGCACTACACTAGAAATTAACGTTTACCTTTCAAGCGCATGCATGTATACTCTCACTTCCAAAGGATTGCGAAACTGAATTTGATTTCAAAAGGGTCATGATAAATTTCTTAGTCTTTAAAATAAACAAACGCAAATGTAAAAAGGAACACCTACGTCCACTGAGTCCTATAGCAAGGGTCCGCATTTTGGTTCAATTTGAATTTAATTGAATTACCTTATTTCCAACAGACTGGGGGAGTCAAGGAAGAAAAGCTGCAAGTGCAGCTTGAAAATACACCCTGCCCCCTATGAATACAATACATTGGAAGCGCGGAGCTGCCGCGTGTTTTTGACAATACAAAAATACAGTTTTGCAAGAATGCATGAGACGCACTAAATGACGTTTCACTCATCACAGAAATATATATATATATATATATATACATATATAACATAAATGTAAACAAGAATCTGTACACTCAACTAATCTACACTCCTGAAATAGCTGACCGTATAGACATGAATTATTAGTCCTGCTAATTAAGTCAAGAAAATTCTGATGGGGTAAGGGCACATATATCAACTCCAGATTTGTTGTAAGCATTTAAAAGCCTTGCACTATAAACCACACCCAGTATACTCACCGCAGAGCTCGAGGTGGTGAGCAAAGCTCACAGCGCCGACCATGGCGAGCAGGACACAAACAAGAAACGCCTTCATGGTGACTCTCTGGCTCTTCACGATACTCGCACAGCGAAATCAGAAAGCTCAAATGAAGCTAGTGGGGTCTAGGGGCGATACGGGCCCCTTTTTATACCGCTAAAAACGTTGCTGTCGAGCTGCTGCAACACAGGCAAGTTGCCACCTACAGAGGGTGCAGACAGACGTTGCACACACGAGAAATAATGAGGCACCTTCGGCTGCATTGGTCAGAACTGGCGTCAGGAACAAGTTACACGTGCGATTCTTGACGGTGCCAACATCCTCCCGCTCTCGTTGATGTATCCCGCTTATGAACCGGCACGCACTGCATCTGAAAACTGCCGCCGCCGCACGTGAGATAACCAAGGACACGAATACGCTCGCCATCGAAGACGCGCGCCGCTTCCCACTTTCACCAGTTGCGCGACGTCGGGCAATAAGCACCGCGTATTTACTTGCCTCTTGCGTCTCTGCCTGAGTGGGGAACTGGGTGTGTAGGCTGAGCGCTGCGTTATAGCCATTGGAGGTTAGTCTGTGTACTACGGTGTCATTGGTTACATTTATTTACTTTGTTACTGTAGTTTCACCATTTCTTCACGCTTCTTGGACGCTCATTTGAAAGTGTATTGGCACATTCCACGTGCAGCTGGAGGGCTCTGCGCAATCTTTCCTCCTGCGTTGCTGGCTTTCTTGCTTTTTTCTCACGATCAACGTGTGAATCTCGATATGAGCTTACAAGCATGAAGGTCTTCGTGGTCGCGGACATGCGCTGCAGAGAAAGCAACTCCACAATAGCAGTAGCGTCTTTTTCACTTCATGGTCTCTCCATCGGATGCATGTTTTCTCACCGAACGATCCTTGTAAGCACGGCTACGCTGTTACAGTTCAGTGAGGTGTATGCCTTCATAACATTGTGCTCTACTGTTTTTGGCGATTTACAGAGAATGTTACAGTAGCGTGCTTCGGTTCACAAATTTCTTGTTACTTATTCTCCCGGCATAATATCCCTGTGGCAGTTGAAATAGCGAAGTCTTTAATGAACTTCCAATATGTAAAAAACTCCCCCAGAATATATTGTATGGGGAGTGCGCGAAACGCCGAGGCAGCGTGAAGTAGGGGTGTCATGCAAACTGCTCAAGAACTGATCTCCGGAGATGGCGTGGTACAACGAGCAACAATTCTGGTCCTTCAAGGCGTAAGGTGCGACGGTAAAGAACGGCGTCGCGGAGCACGAACATTGGCAGCGTGGGCTCCGAATGAGACGATCAATGAGAACACGTTAGCAGTCATCACGCCGTTGTTCAGTGCTGCTGTCGTGCACTGATCAGAAATGGAGAAGACTCTCTCACTTATGCATGCTCCTCGCCTCTTGTCAGCCAGTTAGATAAGGAAACTATTTGAAGATAGGCAATGCTATCCACTTTCAAAGCAAACAAGCGTGACCTAATATAAATGAGGAGAAACTTTGATTAGGCTGTTCAAACAACGAAGCAGCTTACCGCCCGATGCTTACGTATGTGGTTACTTAAATTTCACGTCAGGCGATTGGAATGAAAACAGATTAGAAAAGTTTTACGTTATACGGCCTATCGTCTCCTTGGCTGAAAAACAACGGAGCAGGCGCTCGCTGTGTTCTTCAGAAGTCTCGGCAGCCACACGTCTATGTTGGCTAACTGTTTCGCTCCAGGGCCTCCAAACGCTGCTCGACGTCCTGCAGCTCCTGGGAGGCGCGATACGAATGACGCGTTTGGGCGATACGGCCTCCGCGAGCTTCGGCTGTCTTCTTGGTATGGCTGCAGCGTGCTTTGGTGAGACGAGCTTCATGCGCGTCGGCACTCTCACTGGCCCGTCGAGCGCGCTATGGTTTGTTCTCTTCACTGTCGACTACTGTCTTGCAATGCGCAGCAAACTGGCGTTACGAACTCTTGACACAAACTATGAGCCTCACCCGGCCGGTGGTTCTCCGTTCGCCCTTCGACACAGCCTTCCTCCGTCCCGATGATGATGGTAATGTATTGGCATCCCCTTTGAAACGGGGCATCGACAAATAGTCATCAAGCCTGCATCATTTAATAAGGTATGCTTTACGTGTCTTTCGTTCTAGCATATTTGTATACCTCTCCATAATCATATTCTTGTTTGAAGCTTCTCTATCTCCCTTGTAGCGCTACCTTCGCCTGTAACGGATCCGGTCGTATAAATGTCTTCCCTCGTTTTCTTCCACCCATACTCTAAATGCCTCTTGCTTATCTCGACTGCTGACCGGTTGATGACGACCATAAGCATATACCGAGCGGCTCAAGTTCGTAGGCACCGCCAGTGCCGCGGCATAGAAGCCTAGATACCCGTCGTGCTTGCTTAGGGGCTATGGTTTTGGGTAGCTAAGCACGAGGTCGTGGAATCAGATCCCGGCTACGGCGACCGCATTTCTGTGGAGCCGAAATGCGAAAACACCCGTGTCAGATTTAGGTCCACTTTAAAGAACGCCAGGTTGTCCAAATTTTCGGAGCCCCCGACTACGGCGGGCCTCATAATCAGGTCGTGGTTTTGGCATGTAAAACCCCATAATTTTTGTAGGAGGCTAGATAGATAGATAGAACGCTCAAACTACTTCAAATTCACAAAGAATACTTCGCATCAAAGAGAGCTTGGTGGCGCAAGCCACCGCCACGTCCGAAAGAGGACGCGCATAGCATTGAAGCCGTTTATTTCGCCTGACACGCTCTGCAACCATTGCTTCTCTCTCTGTTTGTGCTTGTGATTCTTTTCAGTTTTATTAATTTAGTATTTTGATAGGAAGTATATGGAAACTGCAAGCGAACTTTTACCGTAGGCGTCGTCGTCGCCGTGAGGTTTCTTATATACTTAGGTATAACTATGCCATATGCCATGCCATGTTATAGGACATGCGGTATATGCGAGTTATTTGCCACACCATTCTATCAATAAAGTTGCTCATACCATGTCTTACACTCTTTACAATATTCTTCCTCAGCATTCTTGACAATGGCAGACCACAAACAAATGTCATGAAACAAAGTGTGACAGGGCGAAAGAATAATATAGCTCAAACCTGAAAATAATGTCATTTTATTTGCACGCCTATGCACTATGCATGTCCCGTGCATTGAGGGCACATTAAAAAATGCCCCAATTGTCAAAATTAATCCAGACGCAGGCTCACGTCGCAGGCTCACTAAGGCGTGCCCCATAATAAAATCATGGTTTCGCACGTAAAACCAAAGAACTCAATTCTACAGCTGCAGTAACATGTACCAGTCTCACACTTCGTGTAATATTCTAAAATGCTGCTATCAAATTCTTTCCTTCGTGCTTATGGCGAAACTGTGATAGCTTTCTTTTATTATTATTTTTAATCGGTGTTCTCATATGCTTTGATGTGGAGTATTGCCTGAGGGAGGTCAAGAAAGACTAAACAGATTGAAAATGAGCGCAAGTCCACTTGTTACGTAATATTTCGCAGTATCGAATCAAAATTTATACGATAGTTAGCAGTAGAAGTCGCAATGGCTATACATCGTATATTTGCAGGATATGAATATTGTTAAACTTTCTTCAATCATGAGGAAATTAATTGAGTGCAAGCAGCTTTTTTTTATTGCGCTGACAACCGCTGTGTATAATTCAAGCTCGAGTAACTCAGTGAAAAGCAAGCCTTTATTTGAAATGAACGCATCACTTAGAGCGCATAAACAACAGAGAAAAAAGAAATCACAAAAACAAACTTCGACGCACACGCACACGCACTACGAACAACCACCACTACTGATAGCAACAGAAATGCGCGACGGATGTTGGCGTCGGCGTTGCTGTAGCCGCTTCGCACTCAGAGCACCGGACCTTTCATGAGACCTTCTTTCTCGCGTTCGTTGTGCGCATGCATGAATGGCGTGTGAGTCATGTGGGGACTGTTGCTTTTCGAAGTCTACCTTTTAATGGGTTCGAGTCATCCTCGTCGTCCTTAGTATTTACGCAAATCCACCTTATTAGGGTGCAACAGAGGCAAACTTCCCCAGCAAAAAGTCCTCACATTTCTCTCTGGGGTCTTTTTGGGTCGGGAAAACGCGAGAAGAAGCCTCTCGAGGATCTTTCCCCACATTCCTGTTAAAGAACCTAAGGTGGTCAAAATTAATCCGGATTCCGCCACTACGGTGTGCCTCAGAATGAAATCGTTGTTTGGGCACGTAAAACTCCAGAATTTAATATTTCATATTAATATTTAATTTAATATATTAATCATATTTAAGATTTCTTCCCCAACATTCCGCCTTACGGCAATGTACGGCGCGGGCGCTCCTGAACACACAACACCCTTATAAAACACTGTAGTGAAAGTTTAGACACAGACCTGATTAGACACAACAAATTAAATATAATCAAATCCTTCTGTACGCCCTTTTACACCATTAGCCCTCCGCTATTCGTCAATTGTTCTTGGTCTCCGCCCCCTTTGCCTGTCTGCCCCACGACGTCACAAAATTGACAAACTCACCATGTGCACGTGACGTGAACGCATTGAAATTAATTAATCTGCCGAAAATAACCGAAGATTTCTTCAGAATAGGCTGATATTGATCTGGAGAACGGATTTATTTTCGTATAACGAAATTTTTACTTGGCAGTATAACGTTGTCGAGCCCTTTTGGCAGGTATAAGACGTCACTCTGTCAACTGTTCATTGTCGAGGATCGCTTTTAGCAGCATTGTTAAGCTTCCGTTGCATGCTGCCGCGATATTCGAGCAGCCACCGCAAGCTAAGCATGCGGAAGCGGCCTAATTGCAAACGAAGGCTCCATCCCACTCATCCGATTATGTACTCTCACTGCCCTAGTGCGGCCCCACTGAAACTTTCCCAATTCTGCGTGCTCCTCGCCTCTTGTCAGCCAGTTAGATAAGGAAAATACTTCAAGATAGGCAATGCTATACGCTTTGAAAGCAAACAAATCTGACCTCCTGTAAATAAGGATAGCGTGTGATTGGGCTGTCCAGACAAAGCTGCAGCTCACCACGCTATGCCTACGTAGGCGGTTACGCAAATTTAACGTCAGGAGATTGGAATAAAAACATATTGGAATGGTTTTACGTTATAGGGCCCCAGATCGCGGTTTCGCACGCAAAACTCCAGAATTTAGCACACACACCGCGAGCAACCACCACAACTGACAGCAACAGGAATGCACGACGGATGTTCGCGTCGGCGCTGCTGTCGCCGCGTTGCACTCAGAGCGCCGGACCTTTCACGAGACCTTCTTTCTCGCGTACGTAGCGCGCATGCATGAATGGCGCGTGGGAGATGTGGGGACTTTTGCTCCTCAAAGTCTGCCTTTTAATAGGTTCGAGTCATCCTCGTCCTCCCTAATATTTACGCAAAGCCACCTTATTAAGGTTCAAAAGAGTCAAAATTCCCCAGCAAAAGAGGAAGCCTCTCGTGGATCTTTCCCCACATTCCCGTTAAAAAACCTCAGGTCGTCAAAATTAATCCGGATTCCCCCACTACCGCGTGCCTCATAATTAAATCGTGGTTTTGGCACGTAAAACTCCAGAATTTATTATTTTTTCCCCAACTTTCCGCCTGACGGCAATGCACAGTGCGTGCGCTCCTGAACACACAGCACCCTTATAATACACTGTAGTGAAATTACGCCATTCATTTATCCATTATACCTGCGTTGTAACCTTAATAGCATCCATTCTTGCCGTGTGGAGGCGACGATTGTGGCAGCCTGATCTATGCTTTTACCCTCTATCTTCTAGACTTTACGGCGGTGCATCTGTAGGGCTGCTACGGCTGTGAGCCTGTCGTCATTAACTGTGTGTGCAAAACTTTGTTCAGGAATAGGCGTGTGTGCGCCTGCAGAAAATGCCTGTTTGAAACCAGCTTCCACCACGGTGGTTGGTTCCGATCGCGTAATTCTTGTCGCCGGCACTTATCAGATAATTAAATTGCTGACAGAGCAGATTAAAATGTATTGGTGCCCGCATGGACGAAAATGTTGGAAGTTGCCGAGTGAACACTCGCCTGCTGTATGATTCCCAGTGCAGAAGGACAATTCGCCGGGCCCGCCGACTTGCATGCTCACGAAAGATCGACATTCCCTGATATCTTGTGTCAGCAGTGACCGTAACGCTGCGTTTTTGCCGCAGGTTGTGCTAGCCTGGAGGTCACTGCCGCATTCAGTTGGTGGTCCTTGCCGGTGGATGCCTCTCCAGCCTGGTGTTAGAGCTTGTGCTTGACTTGCGGAAAGGTGCGCGTGACGAAGGTTCATGAACGCGAGCACTCCTCGTGCAGCAGAGGCGACCGAAGCTCGCTGAGTCTCATCGCACACATTCAAGTCTCTATCGCAGCGCTTGTTGTTCACGACATAACACGTTTTCCCTCAGGTCTTCACTTTAAATATATAATACTAAGTGATTCCCGGATTCTCACGGGAATGTTGCTTGAGCTGCGTGCGACGGCTGATGCCTGCTTGCTCACGACTCAGAAGATGTTCAATGGTGGCGGTCCTGTGGCCACCTCTGGTAGCAGGGTGCGTGAGACTGCTCGCTGTTACATTAATCCAGTTACAGCAATAACCACGACACCATCACAAACAAGAGCACATATCTAGTGTCCCAAATATCATGTCATGTCATGGCATTCATCTCATGCATGCATGCCATGTCATGCGTATACCCTGATATAAATTTATTTAAAGCAACGAACACGATGGCATTATGAGCACGAGCATGCCATCAGATACACGCCATCCCATTTATGACACTCATGTCATGTTATGCATGCATTTCTTGTCATGCATATACTACATATATCCAGTTAAAGGAACGACTTCGACGGCAAGACGACTCGGACCACATGCCTAGTGGCCCAAATATAATGAACGTCATGCCGTGTCATTCATGTCATGTCGTGCATATATTGGCATACACGGGAATAACGTGTAAGTTTTATATAATATATAAAGTTGCCTGTAGCAGACGGCCTAATTCTCGTCCCGAGCTGGTTTACTCGAAGAGGCGTACCTTACTAGCACGAGAAATCGAAGCACATATTCAAGTAATTACCAGAAATAACTCATTAACTTCCTAATTAATTACTTTGTGGCACATATTGCAATTTACGAATTGTAGCCCGTGAGCTTGCAGGATGTACCCAATTTCCAGGATGACACCAGTTTCGAGATATTATTTCGCAAAGTGTGCAACGAAGTACATGGCTGTTCAGTTACTTTTATGCTTCAATGTATAAAATAACGTGTTGTTAAAGCAGTGCATTTTAGAGCAAGCTTGGTGGCGCATATCTCCAAAATGGCGTCATTCCAGAAATTCATACCAAGTGTGTAGGCCTTGCAAACTCGCCGGCTACAATTCGTAAATTGCAATATGTACCGTCAAGTATTCGTATTAAAAGATAAATAGTGGAGTTTTCTTAAGTAGTTGAATATGTGTTCAGATTTCTCGTGCGAATAATGTCCGCCGCCCGGCATAATCCAGCTCACGAATTCTGTTATCGGCAACAGACTATTTTTTTTTTAAATTGCAAAAAAACTGAAATACTATCACCCTGTATATACGGTTAGAAAAACTGCTACGATGACATCACGACCACTTTGACATACCCGGTGGTCAGAGCGAGCAGACCATTTGGGTCACTGACGGATCTACTAACACTGGACAAAGAATGCTTCGCACTCAAATGTAGCACCAAATTGAGAGTGTGCGTTTCCACGTTTTAACAAATGATCAGAAAGAGTCGATAAAGGTCCAGGCAAAGTATTTTTATTTGCCCTCAACACAACAAAGGTAAAAAGTTTTAACCTTTCGTTACAACAGCGATAAAAGCTGGCCGGAGTCCCTCGATGGCACACCTCTGGACAGTGTAGGAACGTTCAGCCCATGGAAGGCTAATTTCTCGAATATATTCAAAACTGGACAACATTCAGTGCTGGTGGTGGTGGTGCCCGGCTTCCGGATCGCACGTGGTGGCAGCACTGTGAATCTCCGCGATTTGAGGCCTCTGTAAATATAAGAAATAAAGGAGGATTCATATACAAAGTGTCTATATATATATATATATATATATATATATATATATATATATATATATATATATATATCCTGCGAAGACCTGGGTTTGTCTCCCAGCAGCTACCAGTTTTTTTTTTTTTTTTTCATTCACTTTCATTTCCCTCAACTTATCATTTCTTTAATTCAAATAATAAGTACAAGTAATTTCCCCTGCGCTGTCTTTCATGTCCTTTTTTTGTTGGTTTGCTTTCCTTCTCGGTTTCCTTTTTTCTCGTTCATTAAATACTGAGGATCTCGAATCCGGCAGCATTGAACCCTTCAGATAGCATGTGTGGGTTTATTTATCGGTTGCCTTCAGCCATAAAGTTAACGCACACGTGACGCCTGCCGCACATAGGAGCTGCCATATCAGCCGCCAAGGTTTGTGAGTGGTGGCGCTGGCTAACACTAACAGTGTTAGTTCTAGTAGTAAAACGTAAATACCCCGGAAAGTCGTTGGGAAAACGGCGCGGTGCTAGCTCGCTTGGCTGAAGCATATCACGCGTGTTGCGAAGAGGTGGGTTCGTGCCCCACCTGCGGCCAGTTGTTTCTTCATCCACTTTCATTGCCATTAATTTGCCATTTCTTTATTTCAATTATTAAGTACAAGTAATTTCCTCTATTCTGTCCTTCGCTTCTTTGCTTGTTGACTTCTGGTGATATGAGTAATAAAAATCGGGCCCTTCGGTTTCCTTTCTTCTCGTTCATATATATTACATTACTGTAGAAATAATATGTTCTATGCTCAAACGCAAGCCCACAGACAACATGCCACATCAGCATGGAGATTCCTTTCCTTGCTCCGTTCCCTTTCTAAAGTTCAGTGTACTTCAGTCTGATGTGTGCAGCTCCTAAAAACCAATATGTCAAATAACGACTGCTTTACAATCACTCTTTTACTTGAAAATTGGTACAACACATTAGAAATTACGACGTAGCAGTGCAACCACCTTATAACCATTAAGGGTCTAAACCAGGGTCTAAACCCTGGTCTAAACCCAGGGTCTAAACCCTATAACCAGGGTCTAAACCATTAAGTGACTCGTTCAAAGGCACCTTCTCTCATTGGTCGGCCACCCTCGATAACAACGTGTTCGCTAACACCTTTGGCTGGTGGCTCTTACGACCTAATCTGTCATGAGAACTGATTCGTGCGTACGAAACCAGATGCAGTGCACCTGAAGCTTCGTTCGGTATAAACAGCAGTTCTGCCTCCCACGCACATGAATTTGCAGAAAGGCAAGTTTCAATGAGTCCAATAATTATTTTAAGAAAGATTCAATAGCAGATTCCATGAGTATAATGTCAAGTTTAGGATCCGTTTGCGCCTACTCTGTCGGCTTTGTAAAATGGCAATGCGTACATGTTTTCGAAGGGACACATCCACATTTTACGAGTGCTTTGCCGCTGTCCCGCACGCAGAGAATTTCTATGAAATAATTTTTGGGGTGATTCCCTGGTAAGGTAGACGTGACTTCGCTGTTTTAATTCCGCGCGCCCACTGTGGTGCCTCTCTGGCTAAGCCTTTGTGAAGCAGAGCAAGAGGTCGAGGGTTCGATTCCGTTTTCATGGATTCCGTTTACATGGCGTGGATCGCATTTGCCGTTGCACTAAACTGTAAACATGATGAAAATCTGCCGACTCGCCCGCCTATCGTAGTGCCATATCGGCATCAGGTTGGTGCGTGTAGCCAAGAACTACAGCGCAAGCTATGACTTTACTCAAAGCTGACTTTTTCTTTCCGTCGAGCCTCGGAAGGGCACACCCATCTCCTTACACATATTCAACCAACAACAGGATGCAGCTGTCAAAAAAAAAAGATGGTTTAAGTGGAAACGAACCAGCTTGGCCTATAGCTCCATAAAAATAACTTTAGTAACAACCTTTTCCAAGACTACGTCGCGGTGCAGGATCATTCGACACAAAATCAATCGATACTGTCAGACTTTTCCACCAAGGAGACATCCCTACATGACCCAACGCTCCCGACGATTCAGTACTTGTTACACAGGCTGCTCACGTGATCTGTCCTCTGCCGGCGCTGCCACCGTATCTGAGTGCGACCCCCTCAGATTTCCCACTTTTCAATACCGTTTTAAGTTAATATATCGCCTCGTGAAGAGATTGAAGCTTACCTCTGCAAAATGTTAGTTACATATCTTTACTTCCTAGCTTAAAGCAACTTAAGTTCATTTTAAGTTTTCCCAGCAGGCCGCACTGTACATTTTCTTGAGCCTTCCCTAAATTGACCATCAAGCTTCAAGTTAAACACTTAGATGCTAATTTAGGTGGGCTGTTCCTGCGAAATCTTCTCCTGATCAGATTTTAGAACTTTTATTTTTCTACCGCTATCATTCTAGTCCCTCGTTGATCTGTTTGGAGAGGTTCACATTGGGCTACTTCTATATTTTTTTTACTTTCCTTTTATGGCCTAATTTTTTAACTCCTTTAGTAAATATTGCAAGGTAATTTCTCTTTAGTAGAAGTTTTATTTTTCTATGCTCTTTAATTTATTCCTGCAGCAGCTGCATTTATCCTCATCATTGCGTTCATTCGCAATTAGCATAAAATCGTTGCCTACGATGCCTCCAAGTAACCGACACTTATTGTAATTCGGCCATCATATTATAAGTGGTGATCAGTTTTAAGTTTAGCAATTTTTTAAAGATCACCTGTTGCATATATCATAACGCTGGTCCTTAAGTTGGATTTTTCAGAGAGACGAACATTACTTGCAGGAGAAACTGAACTACATATTCAAATAAATAACAAATAAAATAATAATTAACTTCTTAATTCATTACTTTACGGCACATATTGCAATTTTCTCACTGAATCCGGTGAGTTTGCAAGGCGTATCCACTTGTAATTATATTCCAGAATGACACCAGTTCGGAGATATGCGCCATAAAACGTCGTAAAGAAAGCTCTGCCCATGTATTTCCCCCCACACCTTGGGAATCGATATCTCGAAACTGCTATCCTCATGGATAATTCCAAGTGAATAGGTCTTGGAAACTAATCGGCTACAATTCGTTATCTGCAATATGTGCCGTAGAATAATTAATCAGGGAGTTAATTACTGACTTTTTCTTTAGTAGTTGAATGTATGTCTTGATTTCTCGTGCTAGTACAGTGTTCGCCTCTTCGAACAGGACAAGAATTATGCTATTTGCTTTTAAAAATTTCGCAAAACATAAACGTGATCACCCCGCACACAACATTCGTCGAATTTCTGCAAAGTTTCGTCGTGACGCTGCTTTTATTTCTCTTGCAGTGAAAAGTGGCACTTGCGGTGACCACTTTTTCAGCACGGTCTTTTTTTTTTTCATTCTTGCGGTTGCGCTCTAAAAAGAGATCAACAGTTTGCGCCGCCAGTCAGTAGCCGCTAGCACTGTGTGAATTGGAAACTAAACCAGGAGCATGATATTCCCGCACTATCCGTCCGTAATAAATATACGTGCACGTTCAGGAACGAATCACTGATAAACTTTCTCCTGGCTGAAACTTTAAAAAAGTAAATAACTGTCACTTCACCTTACAGTGTTTTTGTTACATTACATTACATTGTTTTTTCTCTCGAAATACATTTTAGTTCATTTTCCCTTTTTTATTAGCGCTCACTTCTGGCAAACGAAACAAGCAGTAGTAAAAAATAGAAGGGCACATTTGCCAGTGGCTCTCAACCCTTAGAAGGTTTAGAGCAAGTGGTTCCATAAATTCTAACGTCCACGTTGTGGCAGATGGACTCACCGTGAAGTGGTTGGCCATGGCAGCTTCCTGTTGAAGAAAAGTAGACGATAATTCCATGAGTCTTTGAAGGTATTAAGCACTACTTTTTGGTGTGATTACACCCCTTTATTTATTACAAAATACGGTGGCATTCGGTCTTGTATAAAATGTAGAGCAACAATTTACAAACCTATCTTCAGCAGTTACCAAAATATTAACGAAGTCGAAGTGACTGAAGAATGACCTCATTTTATTGTCATTCACAATTTCTTCGTACGAAAGAATAAAGCTGCTAATAGTATGATTGATTTAAACTATTTCTGCTGCGCTAGGTCAGGATCTCTGCTGGCTTTCTTTCACAGCAGTGTTCCGAAAAGAAAAGGCAAATGCCTTGCCTCCACGTTCGTTAAGTCTTCCTTACGGAGAGCCACTGCTTTGGTCATGCAGCACCATTGCATGACGCAGAGTTTCTTTTTGTTTTAAGCTTTCCTAATTCTCAAACTTGTATTACCTAAAGAGCTAACTTCATTATCCGACGTTCAGAACAAGCTGTCGAAGAGAAAGGAAATACCAATTCGGTTACCACAGCTACTCGGGCCTGCTTGTTCTCGAAAAAGCGCAGAAACCACCCGTGCAAACCGCTTTTGGTGTCATGATAGCCGTTTTCATTATATTTCGAATAATGTTCTCTTCTATGCTCGTCATTGAAACGCTCCTGGAGGACAAAATTATTCAAACATTGTGGGCCACAAACTCTAACACTACATTACATTGACGTCTTACTGGGCAGTTCGCATGGAGACATAAATAAGGCCTTACTGCGCGAGTATATATCGTGTGTATTCAAAACTTCCAGAGAGGAAACAAGAACTCACCAGGTTGTTTCCGACGCAGAGCTTCCGGATCACGCAGCTCCAGTCCTGGCAGCCGAGAGTCTTCAACGCCTTGTCAAAGCTTTGGTTCGCCTGCATTAAATGGCCAGGGAAAGTTAAGCTGAATACGGTAGACACGAAAATTACTCGCGCTTCATTCAGTGTATATCGGATTGGAACACAAAGCCGCTCGTACGCAAGAATGGCTCATAATAAACAGCGCTGGCTAACAGTCGCAGCGAACTTAACCAGCACACAACCAAACCGAATACTGACTAATCCGTGCTAAGCCGAATATCTTACTGATTCAAAAGAACATCCAAATCGGAACTCCGTGCAAAATATGCGCGTTTTAACTGACGCAATGGAGAGTGAATTGGTATATGGATTCCTGTTACTGAAACATACAGGTGTGCAAACATGGTCAGGTGAAGCAAAGAAAAGTGTTTAGTTGTGTTTTGTGTCGTTTAGTCTTGCTTTCCTTTAACCTTCTTCTTGTGTGCGTGTTTGCACGCTTATCTTTGAGAAACATGCGTGCACGTTTACAGAGCCATATTCCACACATGCACGCATTGTCATGTGACCAAAAAAATATTAGGACATGCGTGCGTACTCAATAAACACAAGGCATGCTCTTTAAACACACATAAAGTTTCTTCGTTTCACTTCTACTTCATAACTGCTGGCATGAATGTGAGTCGTGTCTGCGTTTGCCTGTGCGTGTTCTCTGCCTTTGCATGAGCCTCACTGCTCGAAATTGTGTGTCTCAGGTTGAAATTCAGACCTCATTTCGTTCGATGGGGCTGTTTATTCGCCTCCACGTAAAAAAAAGATAAAAAAAACAGATGTGGAGTCGTTCCATGTCCTAGGACAAAATTTTCTCTATCATAATTGTTCACTAACTGCAATATCGCCTGTAAGATGATGTTACAGGAGAGCAGCGTCCATTAAAGTAACGTGTCACTTATTTACATCATCACATATTTACAGTATACTATGTTCACAAGTAGGCTAATGATTTGTAGCACCTGCAGCGAAACATCATTCTGCCATGCGCTTCCCGGAGCTCCATCTGGGCCTCTAACTCTCTCGTCGAAAGCTCAGAAGCTTGAATTAACGCTTCAGGAACGGAAATAAACCTAACACGCCATCGTACTCTCGAATCACAATCTGCAATACATATATCGCTGTTGTTCTTACCCCTCGTGAGATGTGGAGTCCAATGCATTGCAGTTCATTTTTCAGCTGTCCGTCTTTTTTATCTGCGCAGAAGAAAATCGCCCACTGTCGTCATGGAGAGACATAACAGAAACTTATCAGAACGCGCTTGTTGCAGATATACTTTAGCGGCACATAATACGCGTCGATTTTACAAATCTTAAAAATTAAATTATGGGATTTTACGTGCCAAAACCACTTTCTGATTATGAGGCACGCCGTAAGGACTCCGGAAATTTCGACTACCTGGGGTTCTTTAACGTGCACCTATATCTAAGTACACGTGTGTTTTCGCATTTCGCCGCCATCGAAATGCGGCCGCCGAGGCTTCACCAATCTCCTTCTGTCCATTACGGCCATATGTTTCTATGTGCACCACGCAAATGTGACATATATAACGGTATCACAGAGCTGCGAATGAAAAAGAAAACTTGGACGGCCCAAGTCATGACAAAAGATTCGAACCTGCCGCGGTTGCTCAGTGGCTATGGTGTTAGGCTGCTGAGCACGAGGTCGCGGGATCGAATCCCGGCCGCGGCGGCCGCATTTCGATGGGGGCGAAATGCGAAAACACCCGTGTACTTAGATTTAGGTGCACGTTAAAGAACCCCAGGTGGTCGAAATTTCCGGAGTCCTCCACTACGGCGTGCCTCATAATCAGAAAGTGGTTTTGGCTCGTAAAGCCCCTAATTTAAATTATTAAAAGATTCGAACTCGTCGCTCCATTAATGCGCCATCGGCCCCAGTATTCCCAACAAATATGATTTTCTCCATCGCGGGCACTGCAATAGAAATTAACGTTTACCTTTCAAGGGCATGCATATGTATACTCTCACTTCTGAAGGATTGCCAAACTGAACTTCCTTTCAAAAGGGTCATGATAAATTTCTTAATCTTGAAAAAAAAACATCCCCAAAGGTAGAAAAGCAAAGCTACGCCCACTGAGTCCTATAGCACCTGTCGGTATTTTGGTTCATGCACTATAAACCACACCCAGTATACTCACCGCAGAGCTCGAGGTGGTGAGCAAAGCTCACAGCGGCGACAGTAGCGAGCAGGACACAGACAAGAAACGCCTTCATGGTGACTCTCTGGCTCTTCACAATATAGGCACAGCGAAATGAAAAGCTCAAATGAAGCTAGTGGTGTCTAGGGGCGATACGGGCCCCTTTTTATACCGCTAAAAACGTTGCTGTGGAGCTGCTGCAACCCAGGCTAGTTGCCACCTACACAGGGTGCAGACAGACGTTGCACGCACGAGAAATAATGAGGCAACTTCGGCTCCATTGGTCAGAACTGGCGTCAGGAACAAGTCACACGTGCGATTCCTGACGGTGCCAACATCCTCCCGCTCTCATTGACGTATCCCGCTTATGAACCGGCACGCACTGCATCTGAAAACTGCCGCCGCCGCACGTGAGATAACCAAGGACACGAATACGCTCGCCATCGAAGACGCGCGCCGCTTCCCACTTTCAGCAGTTGCGCGACGTCAGGAAATAAGCATCGCTATTTACTTGTTCTTTGCGCTTCTGGATGAGTGGGGAACTGGGTGCGTAGGCTGAGCGCTGCGTTATAGCCATTGGAGCTTAGTCTTTGTACTGCAATGTTATTGGTTACATTTATTTGCTTTATGGCTGTAGTTTCACCATTTCTTCACGCTTCTTGGACCCTCATTCGAAAGTGTATTGGCACATTCGACGTGCAGCTGAAGGGCGCTGCGCAATCTTTCCTCCTGCGTTGCTGGTATTCTTGCTTTTTTCTCACGATCAACGTGTGAATCTCGATCTCTGCTTGCAAGCATGAAGGTCTTCGTGGTCGCGGACATGCGCTGCAGAGAAAGCAACTCGCCAATAGCAGTAGCGTCTCTTTCACGTTAGGCTTTCTCCATCTGATGCATGTTTTGTCGCGGAGCTATCCTTGTAAGCACGGCTACGCTGTTAAGTTCATTGAGGTGTATATCTGCATAACATTGCGCTTTTCTGTTCTTGACAGTGTACAAAGAACATTAAAGTAACGTGGTTCTGTTCACAGAGCTGTGGTTCTTTTTTTCGCCCGTCTTAATATCGCTGCGGCAGTTGAAATAGCGAAGTTTTATCAGATTTGAGTGTTTAAAAACACTCGCCCAGAATATTATATATGGGGAGTAGGTTTCCATATATATGTGAAATTTTGGACATATAATGTGAGTTCTAGCAACCAACAATCCCGCTTCATAGCATTGACAAATTTTTCACAGCTAGAAATCAAAATGAAGATTACTAGAAATAAAATGTGATCGATATTTGTTCCCATATATCAAAGTATGCGTCGCTCTTGGTTATTTCCTTTGAGTGCGCAGCTTTTAAAAGCATGTGTTAGCCACCTACACAATTTGTAGGACTGTCGCTCTTGGAAGGATAAAAAGCTTGCTAGCTGATTACACCCACAATGATATAGCGATAATGACTACATTAAAGTATAGTATGTGAAGAAAACCTACCACCAATTATCATCAACTCGCCTAGTCATCTGAAATGCAAGATATTCTTGGTTGCAGTTACCACGGAATGTGACGCCGAAGGCTGGTCGCCCGACGACGTCACTCCTATACTACTGCCTTTGGGCCGCCATTTTGCTACTGCTGTCAATAGTGATCCTTTGCTAGACGAAGCGATCACTGGAGCCGCCAAGTATTCTTGATGTAACACTATCTAGCAGCAGTGATTTCCACACAAACCCGGTGAACAGCAGACAGAAATGAAAGATTAAAATTAAATTATGGGGTTTTACGTGCCAAAACCACTTTCTGATTATGAGGCACGCCGTAGTGGAGGACTCCGGAAATTTCGACCACCTGGGGTTCTTTAACGTGCACCTAAATCTAAGTACACGGGTGTTTTCGCATTTCGCCCCCATCGAAATGCGGCCGCCGTGGCCGGGATTCGATCCCGCGACCTCGTGCTCAGCAGCCCAACACCATAGCCACTGAGCAACCACGGCGGGTAGAAATGAAAGATAGTGAGGTGAACGACAGCGAGAACAACGGTAAGGCCAAATGAAAACCCGCCAGCGTCTCAACGCGCTCGCTTGCCCGCGAATAGTTCCTAACTCGAAGGGCCGCTCAGCGGCATTCAATTGCACATTAATACTTTCTAAGCTGTATATGGCTAGCCGATACGTCCGTCCGTCTGTCTGTCGCCTGTACGCTGAGATCTTCGGCGAACCCCATGCGCATGCGCAGAAAAAAGCAAGAGAGGCACGCGATTGGCTGTGCCAGTAGTGACGTCGTTGCTCTCCGTCGGCTTCGTCGACCGCGTAGCTATTGCGTAGCGCGGCGCTGAGGTTCCGGACAAAAGGGTTCCCCCTGCCTCGTACAACGAACTCACAAAGTACTTTTATCTGGGGAGGCGGAAGTATCCGCCGCCGCACCGTGAATGACACAGACCTCAGTCATTAACACTCAAACTCTTTCAAGTCGGTACATACCCTAGCCCCGCCCTCTTACACCGGATCTATTCCGAAATTCAAACATCAAACACTTGCATGTTTTGCTCAGACTTTGCCAACTTAGATCACATGATCTGGCGGTGGCCCGCTTTACGAGGCGACGAAGACGTTACGTTGTCCAAGTGGGAGGTTGCCCTACGCAGTCCCGATTTTGAAGCCCAACTAGGGACAGTCCAACGGGCCCGTGACTTGGCGGAGAGGCTAGGTCTCTCCGTGCCGACATGGGAGCGGCCCGCTACGTGCTAGTGCACGTTCCGATGAACTCCAATAAAGTTTTTCCATCCGTCCACCCGAAATGAGTAGACCACGCCTCACATGTACTCCTGAGGAGCAGAGAGAGAGAGAGATAACCCTTTAATGAAAGGCAGATATTTTAGCCGGCTATTCCAAAGAGCTCTGCTACCGTAAGCGATATGTTGTAAGATAGTAGGTAATTTCTGTCTAATTGCTATGCAGCAATATGAAAAGGCGCCCTCGAGCTGTCACTTGATGAAGACCCGTCTGTGAAGAATCTAACCCTTCTAAAGATAGTGCATTTGCTCGATGGTGAGAAGCTTTGCTTCAAGCTAGTGCTTGGCCTAATTTCTTTCTATTCCTAAGATCATCAACGTCTGAGATCCTGAGAGCAAGTGGGGCTGTACTAACCCAGGTACAACCAAATTAGGAAGGCCAACTAAGCTTGAACAAAGACACTCCCTCACCAGAACAGGAATTAGCCTCCCTGGTGTAGTATTCGGCCACAACGTCCCTGATGATCTCTACAATTAACCAATGGCCCTCAGTCCCCAGCAGCTGCGGAGCGGCTGACCAAGGCGGCGGTCAGACCTGTAACGCAGCAGAGGGTGCTAAGAATCCCTGGGTCCGGACAGGCCGCCAATGGAAACTGAGCCTGTCAACCTTTAACAGCCGAACTGTGTCGAGTGAGGCTAGCTTCGCAAGACTCTTTGAGGATCTATCAGACGTTGTTTGGGATATCATCGGCCTTAATTAGTGAGATTAGAAGAACTGGTAAGGCTTACACATTGCTAAATAACGGCCATGTCCTCTGCTATAGAGGTCTCCCTGATAAGAGTCAATACGAGGTAGGATTCCTTATCCATAAGGACATATCTGGCAACATTGACGAATTCTACAGCATTAACAAGAGGGTAGCAGTAGTCGCAATCAAACTTAATAAGAGAAGGTAGTACAAGCCTGCGCTCCAACATCCAGACACGACGATGAGGAAGTAGATCAGTTTTATGGAGATGTTGAATTAGCGATGAGAAAAGTGCAAACACGGTATACAGTAGTAATGGGTGACTTCAATGCAAAAATCGGGGGAAAACAGGTGGGTGGACAGGAAATTGGCAACTACGGAGTCGATCCTAGAAACGCTAGAGGATAGGTTTCAATTTCAATTTAAATTTTATTTTCCCATCTTACAATACAGATGGAGGGGTTGCAGAAGAAAGCTACACCAGGGCAGCTTGACAAGTCCACAAACCTAATGTTCAGCAGGGAGGCAGTACTGGAACTTGTACAAAAAACAAACAAACAGATAAGTATATCAACTAATCACTAAAGTATACACGAAACAGCAATACGTACACAAAAGTAAACTCAAGCCATGTTATTTAAACACATAGTATGAAGCTCTTCGCGCGAACAAAAAAACAAATCGAAATTAATTAGACTATAACCATTAAGAAGAGATGGAAGAATATAGTGAAGGCGTTCTTGTCCAAGTTTAAGTCGAGGTGTCGGTGCCATACATTCCTCGCCATGTCTTGTTGGATAGCTTAACGTTTTTTTTTTCTTTAGTGCTGCTAATTTCCTGAGATTGATTATATTATTCCTAATTTCCGAGTTAAAGATGACACTGAGACGATATTTGTAGAGGTCATGTACTTTAATCACTCCAGAATGACTAAATAAAGCTGCACTTGGATGTCGGTATGACACATGTTATACACATTATACACATGTCGGAGATACCTTTTTTGGATTAGGTGAATACGTTTAAGGTTAGTGAAGGTTGTGGTACCCCAAACTAAGTGGCAATAATTCAAATGCGAGTTGAGGATTGAGTTTGTGTAGGAAGGATGTTTTTTAAACGGCCTATAGCGCCAGTGATTTCAGCTATTTTGTTTGAGACGTAATTAACACGATAATCCCATGACATATTGGAGGAAAATATAACCCCTAGGCATTTGAACTGCTCTATTATTTCTACAGGACGTGAATTCAAAATAATATCTTCATGCGGTGGGATAAGTTTATTTTTTGGTTTGAAACTGACTGCCTTAGTCTTACCCTCGTTTATCTTCATTGAATTAGCAATAGAACAATCCTCGAGGGCTTTCATTGCAACGTTGCATTGGTCAATAAGTTCGGAAATGTTACTACCGGCAAAGATCAGACTTGTATCTTCCTCATAGATGACAAACTTTGCATCATGGTTAATATTTATTATATCATTTATATAAATGTTGAAGAGTGAAGGTCCTAGCGTACTTCCTTGAGGGACACCGCACATGAGAGGTTTCGGTTCAGACTGCATACCATTAATTAACACCACTTGTTGCCTAAATGATAGATAAGAGTTCAATAGTGATAGTGCTTTTCCTCGGTAGATGCTGGGAGAATTCGCAGAAAGCAATAAGCTGAGAATAATGAACACCTTTTTCAGGAACCGTAGCAACAGAAAGTGGACCTGGAAAAGCCCTTATGGTAAAACAAGAAATTAAATTGATTTCATACTTTCTGCCGATCCCAACATAGTGCAGGATGTAGAAGTGATAGGTAGGGTAAAGTGAAGTGATCATAGGTTAGTGAGGGTTAGGATTCACCTCAATTTGAACAGAGAAAGAGTCAAATTGGACAAGAAAAGACAGGTGAACTTAGAGGCAGTAAGGGTAAAAGCAGACAAATTTAGGCTGGTACTTGCAAAGAAATATGCAGCCTTAGAACAGAGAGATGATGATGGTGACATAGAGGTAATGAATGAAACGTAACGAGGCTGGCTTTAGAGGCAGCAATTGAAGTTAGAGGTAAGGCACCAAGGCAACCAGTAGGCAAGCTCTCCCAAGTAACAAAGCACCTAATAAAGAAACGACAAAGAAGGAAAGAGTCCAACCCAATTCGTGGAACTGTCAGAACTGATCAACAAAGCGAAAATAAGTGATATTTGAAATTACAACGTGAGAAAAACTGAATAAGCCGTAACATACTGACGCAGCCTGAAATCAGTGAGAAGGAAACTTGGCATAGGACAAACCCAGATTTATGCACTGAAAGATAAGCAGGGTAATATCATCAGCAATCTTGAAGGTATAATAAAAGCAGCGGAAGAATTCTATACTGACCTGTACAGTACCCAGAGGACTCAGGAATACTCTATTCGAAACAATAATGAACAGGATACAGAAACTCCTCCTATAACTAGAGATGAGGTCATAAGAGCCTTGCAAGGCATGAAACGGGGAAGAGTGGCAGGAGAGGATGGAATAACAGTCGATTTAGTCAAAGATCGAGGAGACATAATGCTACGAAAACTGGCGGCTCTCTATACGAAGTGTCCATCGACTACAATGGTCCCAGAAAACGGGAAGAATGCAAACGTTATACTAATCCACAAAAAGGGAGACTTTAAAGAACTGAAAAATTATAGGCCCATTAGCTTATTCCCAGTATTATATAAAATATTTACCAAATAATGACCAATAGGCTAAGAGCAACACTGGACTTTAGTCAACCAAGGGAACAGGCTGGCTTCAGGAAGGGATACTCTACAATGAATCACATCCATGTCATTAATCAGGTTCTCGAGAAATCCACATAGTACAATAGGCCTCTCTGTATGGCTTTCATAGATTACGAAAAAGCATTTGATTCAGTAGAGATACCAGCAATCACAGAGGGATTGCGTAATCAATGACTACAGACCGCTTACGTAAATACCCTGGAAAATATCTACAGGGATTCCACAGCCACCTTAATTCCACACAAGGAAAGTAGGAAGATACCTATAAAGAAAGGGGTCAGGCAAGGAGACACAATCTCTCCAATGCTATTCACTGCGTGCTTGGAAGAAGTATTCAAGCTGTTAAACTGGGAAGGTTTAGGAGTAAGGATCTACGGCGAATACCTCAGCAACCTTCGGTTTGCCGATGACATTGTTCTATTCAGCAACACTGCGGAGTAGTTACAACAAATGATTGAGGACCTTAACAGGGAGAGTGTAAGGGTGGGGTTTAAGATGAATATGCAGAAGACAAAGATAATGATGAATAGCCGGCAAGGAAACAAGAGTTCAAGATCGCCAGTTAGCCTCTATAGTCTGTGAAGGAGTACGTTTACCTAGGTCAACTGATCACAGGGAACCCTGACCATCAGAATGACATCCACAGAAGAATAAAAATGGGTTGGATCGCATACAGCAGACATCGTGAGCTCCTGACAGGGAGCTTACCATTATCATTGAAAAGGAAAATATGCAATCAGTGCTTTTTACCGGGGCTGACATATGGGGCAGAAACTTGGAGACTGACAAAGAAGCTTGACAACAAGTTAAGGACCGCGCAAAGAGCGATGTAACGAAGAATGTTACGTATAACCTTAAGAGACAGACAGAGATCGGTTTTTATCAGAGAGAAAACTGGTATAGCCGATATTCTAATTGACATTAAGGGCAAAAAATGAACGTAAGCAGGTCATGTAATGCGTAGGTTAGATAACCGGTCGACCATTAGGGTGACATAATGGGTGCCAAGAGAAGGGAAGCGCAGTAAAGGACGGCAGAATACTAGGTGGCGTGACGAAATATGGAAATTTGCGGGTGCTAGCTGGAATCGGTTGGCGCAGGACATGGGTAATTGGAGATCGCAGGGAGAGGTCTTCGTCGTGCCGTGGACATAAAATAGGCTGCTGATGATGATGATGAATTCTAAGTACTCGGGTATTTTCGCATTGCGCCCCCATCGAAATCCTGTGTGTGAAGACAGCAGTAAACGAGCCTGCTATTATACTGCTAATAGTTTCAATTCAGCACGAAGTTGAAGTAGTGCTTGATATGAAGTATTCATATGAATATCATGTGGACTGGTCAAATAAGCGCGATGCTGGGAAATAAAATGCGCCTCACGAACGCGCGCGCGCACACACATGCACACACGTGTACGTACACACAGATATGGTAGAGTATGGGTGTCGGTGTGTGTGCGCGTGTGTGGTCGGCGACAGATTTACGGTGGTCCGCGCCTGCTGCGCAGCCGTGCAGCGTTAACATGACGGCTTGAAGAAGCCGGCCACAGTGGCCTGGTATAGCGAAGTAGACAATGTGAAACGTGCACGGCGCTAAGCGCGGTCGCTGAAACACGTCGTATTATCAATATCAGCATTTGCATCGCTCGAATTATGTTGTAGTTCGTGCGCTTCCGACGGCGCACAGATCGATCAATTAGTTCAGTGCGTTTGGACGAAGCTGCGATATTTGTGGGTAATTAGCGGTGTAAGTGCATATAGTATTAATTGTACTGAAGTACTGAACGAAATTTACGGGAATGCTGTGGTGCTTGCAGCATTGGGCTGACAACTCAAATTGTGTCACTCACGTCTGACTTCCATATTTTTGTTCAGCCACAGCGCAATATTCGCAACTCCTCAGGTTTGCCTCATATCTGCCTCATTGATAGTTCAGGCTTCACGTGATTAAATTACCTGCAAGAAAAGTGAACAAATACTTATCAAGGAAGCGGTCAGGCAAGGAGACACAATCTCTCCAATGATATTCACTGCATGCTTAAAAGGAATATTCAAGCTGTTAGACTGGGAAGGATTAGGAGCAGCGATATACGGCGAATATCTCAGCAACCTTCAGCTTGCCGATGATCTTGTCCTGTTCAGGAATGCTGGTGACACATTGCAACAATTGATTAAGCACCTTAACCGAGAAATTATAAGAGTAGGTTGAAGCTTAATACACAGAAGACAATGGTAATGTTGAATAGCCGTTCAAGCGAACAATAATTCATGATCGGCAGTCAAACTCTAGAATTTGTGCAGGAGTAAGTTTACCTAGGTCAATTAGTAACAGGGAACATCGATCATGAGAGGGAAATTTACAGAAGAATGAAAGTGGGTCGGAGCGCATACGGCCGGCATTACCAAATCATAATTGGGAGCTCACCGCTATTTTTAAAAACAAAAGGGTACAAATTCTACCAATACTAACATATTCGGCAGAAACTTGGAGGTTAACAAAGATGCTTGAGAACAATTTAGGAGCCGCTCAAACAAGCCATGGAACGAAAAATGTTAGGTCTAATGTTCAGAGACAGGACGCGAGCGGTGTGAATCAGAGAGCAAATGGCAGAAGTGGCAGTAGACATTCAGATGAAATGTTGGAGCTGGGCAAGCCACGTCACTCTTAGGGTTCATAAGCGGTGGTCCATTATGGAAATACAAAGTGGGTGATATATGGGAAAGGATCGAAGTGATGTCGGAAAATTTGGTAGGGTGATGAAATAAGAAAATTTGCAGGCACAACTTAGAATCAGCTATAGCTCAAGTCGGGGTAATTGATGATCGCTGCAAGAGGCCTTCGTCCTGTAGTGAACACAAATATACGCTGATGATGATTTACAACATCCAGAATCCGTCGGGAATTTTAACACACAGTTGCTCTTGAGCCACACTTCGCTTTGAACTGCGAGGCGACATTCGCATGTTTACAGAACGGCGTCTGCCGCAGCTTAGATACCACCACCCTTGTCCATACATACCACGTCCAGATACCATACCCTGTCCTCGTACCATAAGTGCAGTGAATGCTCCGACCAAAGTGCGTTAGTGTCGCACGATCGACTACTTGAACCGATTTTATCCGAAACTAGCTAGAATGTTGAACCGTTATGTGCTTTGTGTACTGTGCTGTGCATTATTCTGAGGTGTACTTGAACGTGTGTTCTTATGAGGCTGGTAAATTGATGGAAACGTTGGCGCTGATCATTGTGGTGATGTTGACTGCTTAGTCTTGACTTCTATGAGGTGCACTTTCGCCTATGACAGACAGCGTAGTCAAGGGCTCTAGGCCCGGACGTCACCAACATATAATATATTACCGGTCTCCAAAATTGACATGTACGCGCCTTCGTTCATTTCGCCTCCGTCTGAATGCGACCGCTTACCCACCGTGGTTGCTTAGTGGCTATGGTGTCGGGCTGCTAAGCACGAGGTCGCGGGATCGAATCCCGGCCACGGCAGCCGCGTTTCGATGTGTACGAAATGCGTAAATACCCGTGTACTTAGATTTAGTTGCACGTTAAAGAATCCCAGGTGCTCAAAATTTCCGGAGTCCCCCACTACGGCGTGACTCATAATCAGATCGTGGTTCTGGCACGTAAAACCCCATAATTTTAATGTGGCCGCTTAAAGCTGCTAAACATACTCTTCACTTGGAATGAGTTATCTTCGTCGATGCCAGAAGCCAATAAGAAGCGATGAACGCTGACCTGATGTCAATGTGTGATAGGCAGCGAAACTTGCATGTGCTGATGTTACGCAGTGAAGTTTTCTGTCATAATTTGGGAGCGTCGGTAGCCACGGCTTCTTCTTGCATTTCTCTCTTAGGGCTGCTTTCATAGCTCTCCGGGCCCAGGATAGGGATCCTATGCAACTGTAACGCGCCTTTCGTTGTTGGTTGGCGCTCGACGACAACGTCGACCAGCATCTTAGACGGCACCGGCTGCCGAGGGAGCTGATATTGAACCTATTCGCGGCATTTAACCGCACGTACAGTCAACCACAAAATTTTACCGAACGTGAAATCTGAGGAAAAGCTGAATATCTGCGCAGCCTCACAACGCAGCCTAGTATTCGCATTTACAGCCCCTACCGCTATATGTGAACAACATTGTGATGTTCGGTTTTACGGACTAATGTTAAAGACTAGTCGGAAATTGAAGGTTTTCTGAGATCCTATGGTCCGTAAACTTTTGTGGTTGACTGTGCAACCGTTTGCAGTGCGTTCATATACCATACCGGTGAACATGCGCGTTCCAGTCGTTTTGCCTTGAGGCCATACGAACTATTTATTATGCAGCTTTCTTTCTTTTTCCATTCCGTAAGTAGTATCAAAATAAAGACATTAGCCATAAAGGCAGGCATTATTGGTGGTGTTGCTACAAGCGGGGTTAGCCTGGCAGGCCTGGCCGGCAATAGCTCCGCCTGAGCGTTTCTTTCTGCGCCAAATATGTCACCATTGGCCCATCAGTCCTGTCTATCGCAGATATGGGAGAAGAATACGTGACGTTTCCGCTGACATTCTTTGATGGCGGTACGGGTGAGCGCGGTGGCACTTGTCGGCGCTGTAGCAGACGCCCAGAAGAGGATGACGTCGAATAGTAGTGAATTGTCGTAAGCATATAGCGCCAACTACAGAGGCATGATTTGCGATTTTGCTATCAGTTGACCGCGCTTCTTTCATTTCTTGTAGTTTAATCCGAGCTTTGCTTCCTTTTCGCTCTCGTACGGCGCCGTAAGTTAAATGCGCTGCCGCTTTGTACCTTAATCTTAGCGTATGAACTTTTTGACTAAGAACAAGGCAGCTTAGCGAGTTCCGTTCCTGGTTCATTATTTCTAGTGATTCTGAAGGCTGCGAAAAAGCCATGTTGTACAGCGTCTACGTAGCTCTAGGTATACCATTAAGCGGTCAGTCAATGAAAGAACGTTGTTACCGACAAACTTACTTCGTTAAAAGTGCCCCCGTATATTATGCGAGCGTGGTAATGATGTATGCCTACCCTTTTAACAAGAACTATTTTCTAAAGCCCTGTAAGGTCCCATCAAACCATTAATTTTAAAGAAAGAAGGAGGCGGAGTTGTTGAGATAGTTGGCGTTAAGGCATAAATTGCTCACTGAACTGTCGAAATTACAAAATGACGCGTCGTGTGTTCCACACCGTCCTATTTGTTCACGCGTGGTTAAGAAAGAGCTAAGGGAATACGAAACTTGAACCAGTCGCATTATCTCCTCGAAACACGACTCGTGTCACACGTCGCCTACAGCTTCTAATCCAAAGCGAATTCTGAGTGCATTTCACGAGGAATTTCCTCTCTTGGCTCTAATTCAGCGTCCCATGTCTCCCACTTGAAAAAGAACACTCATACGTATCCTTAGGAAGCAAGGTCTCGCAGCCACACAATAGTCGGGCATTCGTCATGAAAAAGGTAGCACCGACATGCAAGTAGGCGCACGGTTCCATGCCTTAGTAAATCACCTATGAAGAGTCGGCAAGGTTTCAGGCAAAGGTGTCTTTATTTGACCTTATTGCGGCAAGGTAAAAAATTTTGCCCTACAAGATATAAAGCTGCCTGCAGTCCTTCGATGGAATGCCTTTGGAAGTTGTAGGAACTGTCTACCCAACGAAGGCTCCGTTCTTGAATTTATTTAGAGTGGACTACATTCAGTGGCGGTGGTGGTGGTGCCCAGCCTCTGGATCGCAGGTGGTGGCAGCGTTGTGAATCTCGGTGATCTGAGGCTTCTGTAAAAAGAAATAAATAGGGGAGCAATGTGTAACGTTTATAACTGAGCCCGCATGCAGTAATATTTCACAGCAGCAGAGAGTTTTTTTTTCTTTACTTTGCGCCCTTCCTGAGATTAAATGTACTTCATTGTCATGTTTCCATCTCCTAAAAACCACATATGTCAAATAATGAATTTCTTAATCACTCTTGTACATGCAAATCATTACGACACACTAGAAATTACGATGTGGCAATGCAACCAGCTTATAGCAAAGGGTCCAAATCATAAACTGACGCCTTCGTAAGCGCCTTTTCTCATTGGTCGGCCACCTTCGATAACAACATGTTCCCGGCCAACTTTGGCTGGGGCCTCTTACGACCTCGTTTATCGCTAGAACTGCTTCGTGCGTTTGAACCCAGATGTAGTACACATGAAGCTTCGTTCAATATAAACAACAGTTCTAGCTCCCACGCATACAAGTTTGCGGAAAGGGGAGTTTGAATGGGTGTACAGTTAATACTTTAATGCACATATTCATGATATCGTAGTCTGCGGGCTGTGCAATATGACCTTACGTACAAAGTTTTGACAAAACACATCCTCCTTTTACGAGTGCTGTGCCGCTGTCCCACGCGCAGAGAATCTATATCAAGGTATTCTTTCGAATGACTCCCTGAGAATGTGAACGTGATTTCGCGGTTTTCCTTTCACGCACCCACTGTGGTGCATAAAATCTGGAAATAACCTGTTTATTTACGAACATTTTTGCACGTTGTGTGAAGAGCTGCCACCATACATTTTTTTATGTAAATCGAACACATTATTTTCAGTGCTATATTGGCTATTTCATTGCTGGAGAGGACATGGATTCCGAGTGAATATGTAGGACTTTCTTTTCTTTCGGTTATATTACGCTCGACAAAGTTGTTCTATGCTTCTTATATATTTCACCATACGATAAGGTGTTTTCTCCACTTTTCTTTTTTCACGCCGTTTCTCAGTTTACCGATTGGCTGCGCATAATAACCGATCACTGTCCTTGTCATGACGGTGATTTCGTGTTTTAAAGACAACTGTGCACCGTCTGCTGTTCGAGTGGGCCTCCTGTAGCGAATGTGCCGTATTGCTGAGTACGGGGAACGGATTTGAGCATCGGCGAGACCACCCTGAAGCCGCAATTCGACCGAACCGCCGACGCCGATGGTTGTGAGAACAGAGAGGATATGCCATTCTCCCCGCGGGACGCATTCCCGCAACTGCGGGAAAAGCACTTCGAGAACCACTTCCAGCGTGTGTCGCCTTTACCCTAGCGCTAAACAGTACACATGATGAATGTCTGCCTACTGACCCGCCTATCGTTGTGCCATATCGGCAGCAAGGCGGTGCATGTACCTAGGAACTACAGGGCAAGCTGCGGCTTTACTCAAAGCTGACTTTTTCTTTCCGTTTCTTCTTTTCTTCTAAGCAGAGGAGTAGTAGGCACCTCGAAAAGGCACACACACCTCCTTACACATGTTCAATAAACAGGATGCAGCTTTCAAAACAAAATTTCAATGGAAAGGAACCGGCTTCCTCTAGCTTTCCCAAAAAAATAACAGTAATAACAAATACAAACTTTTGCAAGATTATGTGGCATTGCAGTATCATTAAACACAACAACAAGCAGAACTGCCAGACTTTTCCACCAATGAGACTCATGGCTACATGACGTAATGAGCCCGCCGATTCAGTACTTGTTGCACACGCTGCTCACGTGACCACTCCTCCACCGGCGGTTGCTACCGTATCTTAGTGCGACCCTCTCAGATTTCCCACTTTTTAATGCCGTTTTGAATTACAATATCGGCTCGTAAAGAGATTCGAGTATACCTTTGCAAAATGTTAGTTACGTATCTTTATTCCCTTGCTTAAAGCAACTTGATTTCATTTTAAAGTTTTCCAGCAGGCCGCACTGTACGTTTTCTTGGGCGTTCCCTAAATTGAGCTTCACATTTGAAGTCTCTGCTTTACATGTTTGGCGTGCTTCACGTAGTGCTAATCGTTTTCTGATTTTCTTTATTTCACAACTGTTTACCTTCTTCAGTAAGTAGTTGAAGCTAATCACTCTATTCACTCAAAGTTTTAGTTTCGTGTTTCCTTTTTTCCAGGTTTCCTTCAACAGCTTCGTTTAAATTTCTAATGGCTTGAATTCTCATTTAGCATAATATAGTTGCCTGCGACTACTCTAAATAACTGAAACTATAAGTCGTTAGTTGCATGAAGTTAATTTTAGTTTCCTTTCCGAAAGTAAATAACTTTCATCTCAAATTGCAGTATCTTAAACGTAATGCCAGTAGAGTAGAAAGATTTATTTTCATTTTTCACATTTACTTAAAATTGCATTTTAGTCCATTTCCGTCTTTATTGGGGATCACTTCTGGCAAAGAAAGAAGCTGCAGTAAAAATACAGGGACGCTCTTGTCAGTGGCTATCACCCCTTAGAAGATGTTAGAACAAGTGGTTATAACGTCCACGCTGTGGCAGATCTACTTACCGTGAAGTGGTTGGCCATGGCGGCTTCCTGTTAAAGCAAAGTAGACGAAAATCTCATGAGTCTTCGAAGGTATTACGCACATTTTTGACATTATTACACCCATTTGTTTACTACAAAATGCGGTGGTATCTGTTTTTGCATTTAATTAAACTACAAATTTTCAGGACTGTCTTTTGTTGTTAACGAAATGCAGAAGCAACTGAAGAACGTAATCATTTCATTGTCATTCATAATTTCTTAATACTAAACAATAAAGCTGGCACTAGTATCATTGATTTCAATTATTTTTGCTGCGCAAGGTCAGGATTTCTACTGGCTTTCTTTTACAGCAGTGTCCCGAAACACAACGCAAATGATTTGCCTCCACATACATTAAATCTTGCTTAACGCAAGCCACAATTGTAGTCAGGCTGCACCGTTACATAATGTAGAGCCTCTTTTTGTTTTAAGCTTAACTGATTCCCACGTTTGTATTACGTAAATGGCTATGTTCAGTATCCGGCATTCAGAACAAGGTGTCGAAGAGAAGAGAAATACATATTCTGTTAACACAGCTACTCGGGCCAGTTTGTGTTCGCAAAAGCGCAGAAACACCCCGTGCATGCCGTATTTGGTATAGTGTCGTGATAGCCGTTTTCATAATATTTCGAATAGTGTTCTCTTCTATGATCTTCTTTGAAACGCTCCCGAAGGACATGATAATTTATACGTTGTAGGCCACAAACTGTAGCACTATATTACGTCGACGCCTTACTGGCCAGTAAGCATGAAGACATAAATTATACCTTACTGCACGAGTGTATATCGTGTAGTATTAAAAACTTCCAGAGAGGAAACAAGAACTCACCAGGTCGTTTCCGACGCAGAGCTTCCGGATCACGCAGCTCCAGTCCTGGCAGCCGAGAGTCTTCAACGCCTTGTCAAAGCTTTGATTCGCCTGCAATAGATGGCCAGGGAAAGTTAAACTGAATTAGTTTGACACAAAAATTACTCGCGCTTCATTCAGTGTATATCGGATTGGAACACAAAGCAGCTCGTACGCAAGAATGGCTGGTAATAAAGGCACTGGCTAACAGTGGCAGCGAACCAAACCAGCACACAACCAAACCGAATTTGGGCTAACAGGTGCTAAGCACACTACCTTAGTGGATCTACAAAACATACAATAACCGACTTGGTTCAAGCTGTGGGCGTTTTGACCGACACAAAGTTGAGCGAATTGGTATATGGATTCCTGTTACTGAAACATATAGGTGTGCAAACATGGACGCATGAAACAACGAAAAGTGTTTTGTTGTGTTTTGTGGCGTTTAATGTTGTTGTCATTTTCGTTCCTTCTTGTATTCTTGTTGCAAGCTTACTTAGTAAGATGTGTCCGTTTACAGAGGCATACTCCTCACTGCTCGCAATTGAGCAGTCGCATCGTGAAATTCGGAAATTTAATTCGAAGCGACTTGTAACTCGCCTGCACGTAAAAAAAGCAGCAGATGTGGAGTCATTTTATATCAATCTCAGATAGAAGTTTTCGCTACCGAGATTTTTCTTCCCTTGCAATATCGCCAGTAAGAAATGCTACGGGAGAACAGGGGCCATGAAATGGTGTGTCGTTTCTGTTCCCCAATCGATTGAAATCAATACCTCGGTTTACGTTTTGAAACATTGATGCAAGAAACTACTTTCTGCCAGAATGCCGTTCTAGGAAAGGGTATCCTTGCATCCTATTAAGAATGTTTCTAATGCACCTCATTATGCAAACTGGAAACAAGATGAGTATATTTCTCTTAAGTACTTTAATGAAAAAACAGAAAGATTGAACAAAGGCCAACCACTTAGTGTTATATTAAATGAATCATGTTTTCAGGCCTTTGGAAACAAAGGAAAGTATGCCTAGTCTAGCAGCAATAAGTCGAAGTGAACACCGCGGCTGTAAGAAGCATGTTCAGCCGCTGTGTGCACTGTGACTGTAAATAAACAAGCGGAGAAAGAGGAACAGGAGAGGGCTGTGGAGAGGAGATGGTTCGGCACTTATTTACAGCTTATTCTGAGCGCTTGTAGGCTAATAATTATAGAGAGAGAGAGAGAGAGAGAGAGAGAGCAAATGATAATAATTATAATAATTATAGAACCTGCAGCGAAGCATCATTATGCCATGGGCCTTCCCGGTGCACTATTTTTTCAATGCCCTTCCGTCTCTTAAACTCTCGCCGAAAGCTCAGGAACCGTAATTAACGTCTCAGAACACGGAATAAGACCTAACTAACACACCAACGCACCCTCGAGTCACAAGCTCCGATATATAAAGCTCTTACCTCCGCAGAGATGTGGAGCCCAATACACTGCAGTTCATTCTTGAGCTGCCCGTCTTGTTTTTCTGCGGAGAAGAAAAACAGGCACTGTGGTCCGGGACGTAGACAATAAAAAAAACATCAGGACCCGGCACGTTGATTTGAACGGCAGATAGCACGCGTCAATTTTACAAATCTCGTTTTATATGTCAGCCATGGCGGTTCATCATGCATCACGCGAAGTATGGCAGGTCAAAAAAGGTTGTCAAGAATAGGTGACGTAGATAGCGGCAAGCCATGAGAAACTAGAATGAAGAAACACTGAGCCTAATGGCTTCAACTGTACAACAGTGCGTTTCTTTCGAAATACGACTTTCGCTTTCACAAGCACTAGAGCAGTACTTTGGATTTACAATTGAGCGGCGTAAGTATACCCCGGCCCACTTTCGAAAGATTACCAACCTGAACGTTCTTTCAAAGAAGCCGATTTCTCAGTCACTAAAGAAAGGACACTTCAGCATGTTTGCATGCAGCGAGGTAATCTTCCAACGCGTCATAAAGCATGCGGCGATCAGACACTGAGTCCTACTGACAAGTCAGGTGGCTAGGATCCGTCCGCACTTTCGCGCATACACTCTATATAACCACACCCAGTATACTCACTGCAGAGCTCTAGATGGTGAGCAAAGCTCACAGCGACGACCGTGGCGAGCAGGACACAGACCAGAAACGCCTTCATGGTAACTCTCTGGCTCTTCACTATACGAGCACAGCCGAATGAGAAAGCTCGAATGAAGCTAGTGGTGTGTACCGGCGATCCGCGCACCTATTTATACCGGTATAAGAACGTTGCCCTCGTTTGGCAACAACGCAGGCCTGTCGCCAGCTACAGAAGCTCCAGACAGACGTCGCCCACGCAAAAAAAAAAAATTAATACACAAAGACGGAGCTCCTTCGGCTCTATTGGTCAGACATGGCGTCAGGCATAAGTTGTACGTGTGATGCCTGACGGTGCCAACAACTACCTTCCGCTCTTATTGAAGCATCCGCGTATGAACCAGCACGCGCCGCATCTGAAAACTGCCGCCGCACGTGAGGGAATCAAGGACACGAATCGCTCGCCACCAAAGACGCGCGCCGTTTCCCACTGTCTGCAATGTCGGTTGCGCGACGCCGTGAAATAAACCTCGCGTCGTTCCTTCCTCTTTGGCGAACTTTGTTGTCTCGCTGAGCGCCGCGTTATACGCATTGGAGCGTAACTTTGATGGCGTGTTAATTTTATTTCTTTCGCTAAGCTTGCTGTGCCGTTTCTTCCCGCTTCTTAGAAGCTCACTTCAAAGTGTGCGCGCACTCCACGTGTAGCAGGCCGATCGATGCTGCGCAATGTTCCTTTCGCGTCTTAGGCTTTCGTGGCCCTCTGCTTAACATCAGCACGCAGAGAACGATCTGCGCTTGCCAGCATTAAACTTTTCATGGTATCTGACTGGGGCTTTAGAAACAGCAACGCAATATTAGTAGTTGCGCCTGTGTGACTGTAGTTTCCTTTCACCGCTTGTACCTTTCTTTTTTTTTTTTTTTTGCCGTACTATTCACGTTAGCACGGTCGCATTTGTTGATTACACACTTTAGTGATGTCTGTGCTGCACAACATAGCGCTTTCCTGTTTTTGACAACGTATAAATAACGTTATAAAAGCACGTTTAAGTTCACTGTGTTATAGTGCGATCACAATATAATAGTCATAACTGTAGTGCGCGATTTCGACCAGTGAAATGTTAAATAACATTCGAATACTGAAAAAGCACGTGCCTTAAATATGATGTTTCGCTGTATTTTCCCACTGTATTCTCAGAGCTGGAATGGAAGATCAGGAGTGCCTAAAAAAACTCGAAAAAGGATAAAAAGTTTGATTTCTTTATGTATGCAGACATGCAACGCTATTGGTAAAGTTCTTCAATTGCACAACTTTCGGTGTCACAAGTTAACGGTCAATGTGATTTGAGGCGTTATGACGGCATCATTTTTCGCTATCAACCTCGCTTGTCTATAGCTATCCGCTTAACTTTCTCGCTTATTACCTTCAAATGTAATACTGAAAGTCAATACACTACGCTGAGCGAAGAAAAAAAAATCATGGAGATTCAACGCATATTTGGAAATCTCTGTGACACGAAGCTTTCGTGACACGCTTAATCAAATGGTTATAAATTTGCCCGTTTCATTTTTGTGACCCACCTCACCTCACCTTGGTTTGAAATTGGATGCGGGAAACCAAGGTCAAGAATTAGGCACCAAAGATCATTCTTCGTTATTATTTTTTTTAACAATGGGCACATTGGCACATCCCAGCGGCGGCCGTCAATTAAACTGGATGGAGCTTTTCTTAAGCATAAAGATCATATTAAATTACTTGGAATTAAACACTACCTGGCATTAAAACAAAAGCTGAGATCTTGGTTGTTCGTCTGTTAAATTTTATTCGCTCGCACTACACGCGAGATACCGCTCTGATCCGCCGCTTATATGGACAGGTCCTCCTGCCTGCAGTTGTATATGCGTCTCCCGTCAAGTGGCCCCCATTTCCTACGGTGCACCTCACCTCTCGTGTGTTTGTCCGCGCAGTGCTCCATTCTATATTGCGATGACTGGCGCATACCACACGACACGGACTTCGACGCTTCATATTTTGTCCAACTGCTCCTCTCTCACCGTGGAGTTAGAATGGCTAGCCGCGGAATTCTCGCTCTTCACTCTTCGCCAACTCATCCACTACGGTCCCGATTACTTCTTTCCCAATCTAATTGACTTCCCCTGCCACCCGTGGCTTGACCAGCCCTGTAAAAAAAAGTTCCGCTTCCTGTTCACGCGTTTGCTTCCCGCTCAGGCCGGGCAGATATCCTGTGTATACCCGTGTATCACGTTTACGGCGCCTTTACCAGCGCAGCGGCGGCGGGGGCGGCCTTTGTCGTGTTTCGTCACCGCGGTCGCCTGCACTGTGTACAGAAGTTTAATGTGGTCAACGCAACTAGCGCTTATAGCGCCGAAGTGATCGCCTTTGCTGTGGCGCTCACTTAGATCAACACCTTACACTGCATGGTCTCCGTGCATCTGTAGACTGACTGCTTGTCCCATGCTCGTGTCTCTTTCGCGCCTTCGGGTAACGGTTGCGCGCATTCGCTCCATCAAGCGCATGCTCCACTCTCACGCGATAAAAGGGCGCCGTGTTCACATGTTTCATGCTCCGGGACATCGGGGCGTGGTGGGAAATGAACTCACCGATACGGCTGCCTCATCCGCGAGCAGTTATGGGGCGTTAATTGCGAGAAACTAGACTTTCCATTAAGTCCATCCGCACGCGGTTTCATATGATCGCGAAAAACCATTGGCACCAATACTGGCAGGCGCAAGGCAAGCACACTAGTTTATATAAGGTGAGGAGTGTCCACAATATACCTCGCTGGTGTCCTCCCAGTCGGCTTCTCGGCCACCTCTTTACAGGTGCCAGCCACCTTCCATACCACTTTCACCGTTTTAATCTCCGTGATACATACATGTGCGCGTGTGGAGTGGTGTGTGAGGATGAGACGCATTATTTCACCTCATGTACGCGCATTGCGCCCATTGTTGCCCAATTGCGTGACGTCTCACATATCACTGACATTACACCGGCCACCTATCCGGTACTTCTTGACAACAATACGCGGACTATGCTTTTGCAGCTGGTACACCAAATTTTAGTCTCGGTCACGCTCACTCCTAGCACTTCTTCGTTTCCTGACGCCTACTGACGCTCATTCCTCTTTTTCTTCCTGCTCTTCTCAATGACTTTTCCTCTTCTTGGCCTATACCCTGTCTTTTCTCATCACTTTCATTTTCTTTTATTTTGCTTTCTTATGTCTGTTACCTGCCATTTGTAATGATTAAGCCAACCACAGGGTGGTCTGGCCCGTTCCAGATGGCTCTAACTGCATACTTCATTTTCATTGTCTCCTTCCCCTATCCTTGCTTTCTTCATTCCCGGGCTAACGCCTTTTCGCTCTCTGCTGGGGTATTAGCCTGCTGTCAGTGTACAGCCTCCTGGAAGGACTACGTTCCTCTTTGCCCGCTGTCTGCCCTTCCCGTGTCCTGGCTATTCAGCTGCTATAGGGTTACCTCATGGCGGGCCAAGAATGCATTAATCTCAACTGGGGCCGTATTCTGTAACGGTTCACTTTGGGACCGGTTCAATCTCACGGACGCCATTGGTCGGCGCTTCGTTATCGTCATACGTGGTGGACATGACAACAAATTTTGTTGTCACCACACAGGTTGTCAATCATCTGAAAAGGAACCCGTCGTCTGCTACGAGAGCAACCGCGGAGAAGTGGTTCTCTCGAGGGTCGCGCGCGGTGGCGAGCATGATCGTGAAGGTTGCTAGGGCAACCGTGGCCATCTGCTAGTCTTGCGCTGGTCGGAGCGACGAGAGGGAGGCCGATAGTGGCTTCTGTGGCTGTGTTGCTGGCGAGCGTTGGCCACAGACGACGACGTGACGAGAGGCAACGGCGCGACGCGTACGACATGAACGAAGGCGAGTTCCGAAGGCGTTTTAGACGCCCCAAAAAACAGAATGCGATTGATTTGCGACGAGCTAGAATATCGCGGACCACAAGATTTAGTAGCGTTGACACTGCGAAATAAGTGCTGTGCGCGCTACGGTTTTTGTTGTTGTTGTTGTTGTTGTTGTTGTTGTTGTTGTTGTTGTTGTTGTTGTTGTTGTTGTTGTTGTTGTTGTTGCGAGTTGTTTTCAGCTTTGCGTCTGCAATGTCGAAGCTATTGGGATGTCGTAACCGTCAGTCAGTCACATCATTACCGCAGTCACTAGGGTCATCACGTTTGAGGGAAAAGAAAAAGGGGTGTGAGATTTCCCTCCACGCTGCAGGGGAAAGCCGCAGTCAAGAGCGTTTCCTTTACCGCGGCAAGATTCTCGAAGTTGTGGGATGTGTGCACGGAACTCTCATCGCAATCGTCCACCCTACGAAACTCAGCCACGGCTAAACGAAATCCTATTAGAGCCGCGGCTTGCACACAGAGAACTGCTTTGATTGCTTAACGTATGGCGCACCACCTAGCGACAAAAAAAAAATAAAGCAACGCAGATAAAATCAAAGCACTAGCTGTCTGCGTCGGAAGCTCTGTTATTACTGGAAATTAAATGTGCAAGTGTTGTATACAAACCAATATTTTTTCGCCTAACTAGCAAGAACCTTCAATTACTATATCGTCCTCAATGTACAAACAAAAATGATGACGTGACCTTGCGACAGAACACCGCTCGTTCATTGGTCTCCCTCGCGCCGCGACATTCCACTCTTTCTCCGAGTGACGTCACCTTGACGTAGCATCCAGACCGAACCGGTTCCAAAGCGAACCGTTACAGAATACGGCCCCTGGGTGAATTATACGGATGTTTTCTCTTGAGGCAGTTCGCTCCACCCTATAATCACCTTGTAATAAATTGGACAGATTCGTGATACCAGCGGATCACTGCCGTTTAGTTGTATTGTAACAAGATAATGCAACCCGATACCTATGTACTGAGCTTATCCTGGTTTTCTTCTTCATTTCATCAACCACTTTACCATCATCACGAACTTAGGCTCCGAATCGGGCTTTCTCTTTTTTTTTTCTTTTTTTACTCTAATTGGTGCGCTTGGTTAAATTTCCCTTGGGTTGTCGGTACTGACAATCCATTTTCATTTATTTTATGATCGCTTTTAATGCCCGTTATACCTTCATGGTGGTGCGGGCTTACCCCCACATTTCTTTTTGCTTTTGCGATGGGCGACAAAACTAAGCACTCATGCTACGCAATGTGACACACGCGGCGATCGTCTCAAAAAGATAGTTGGCGTTGGCACGACAGAAGCATATACGTGCGACTGAGGCCGAATGGCTAGAGCATCGGGCTACTACATATGCTTGGAAACCGATGTTCGATCCCATTATCGGGCGCGTAATTAAACTTTTTTTTTTCTAGCGGGAACTATTCGGCGAGGCAGCAGCAGCACCCAGCAGCCACGGTCAGGAAATGACACGGAAGGTTCGCATAGCAAGCATTTGCTTTAAAACATTTACACCAATCATCACCAATTTGCCAGGTCGTCTAGAATGAGAACATCCCTTCTGCATGTCGCGCAAGTTGTGATGTCAAAAAAGCGCCTTTCGCGCAAGATCACTCGTATGCGTGCTCCCTTTGGGCCAAAACATTGCTGCTGCGGTCAATAAGGATCCTTCGCTAGAAGATATTGCTGGTGTTCTCAAGTATTCTTTAAGCAAGTTTGTTTAACAGCAGTAACATGGGAAATGGTGCACCTTGAACAACCATTTCCCCTGGTAGGAGCGTCGCAGTCGGTATAGCCATGCGTATATACCCGGCCATAAAGCTAACATTCGAAGAAATCAACTATTGAGGCATCTATTCGAACATTTTGCACTTGTATTGAAAGTTGAATATTCGCAGACTCCTAAATTAAAGGTCATTGGACGCGCTCCACCGCGGACCGCACTCGGAGGGTCAAAAACGTCATCAGGCACCTTCGGTTTACCCCGGTTATGAGCTGAGAATTAGTCTGCTTATTCAACAATACTCCAATTGGTTTTTGTTGTTGTTGTTGTTGTTTGACGTGAAACATCTTTTACTTCGGTCAGCACAAGGTGTCGCTTGTTAATACGGCGTGTAACGTAAACCTCTTATGCTATTATGACCTATATGTTTGCAAACTGTAGCTATCCACTTGCTTCACTTCGGTATGGTTTCTGAGAGGGAAAAAAAAGCCATTACTCGATCATTCATGGGTCGTGTGCACAGATGGCGCCGTTGTCGCGCTATGCATGACGCAATCGGAGCTAAGTTTAGCATTTCGCTCGACGTTCAGAGAGGCATATAGCTCGGAAGCACGTTTGTCGATCCGAGTGGGAGTGGTCGCATTTGAGAAAACTCACTCAGCCGTAGGTATAATCCATCAAACTCAAACCTGTGCTCATCAGCTTAAAAGTGTGGAACTTGTTGCCGAAATTGTACGCTTGCTCCACTATGGCGCCTCGGTGTTCGACACGTAAGGTCCAGAAATGGCGTCGAGAGACTCTGGCAGCAAGACAGAGTTGATGCCAATTCGCGCCCACCATCTTTGACCACGGCGGGCCCACTGCGAATAGGGAACGAGCACGATTGCACGATTATGCTGTAGAGCCCCCACTAGCTGTATCATAAGTTAAGCATGGAAGCCTTGTAATGCGCGAACAAATGCCACTTGTTTATTTGGGTACGTACTGCACCCGGGTAGCGCCTTTACACCTTCAGCAGCACGCGGGAGACGTTTCACGCACCCCACTGCGACTCCCTCCCTGATATAGCCTACCGATTACTCGCCGCGGTGGCTTAGCGGCAATGGTGTTGCGCTGCTAAGCACGAGGTCGCGGGACCGAATCCAGGCAGCGGCCGCCGCATTCGATGGGGGCAAAATGCAAAAACGTCCGTGTCGCGTGCATTGTCGCGTGCGTTAAAGATTCCCTGGGGGTCAAAATAATCCTGAGTCCCCCACTCGGCGTACGTCATAATCAAATCGGGCTTTTGGCACGTTCAACCCTAGAATTCACTCCAAATTAAGCCTACCAATTTATTGTAGTGTTCTATATAACTGCTATCCGCGAGCAAAGACAGCTGAAAATAATTGAACTTGAGTATTTCGAAACCGGTATATATAGCAGGTGGATATTGATTACAACTTGAGTAGAAATGCAGGTCATGGTTGTTATTTTAAAGTGAATGGCTTTCTTTGGCTCTTTTGCCCGCATTCGTGATACAGGTGGTTGGCGGTTGGTGGTAGCGGTCGAACTTTGACCACCGATACAAAAATCCCTACCAATGACATACATCGTCGATTTCTTCTGCACATTTCTTTTTTTATTCTCGACGTTCATGTTTCTTTCGCTTAAATCGTTTTTTTTTTTCCCCACTTTTACCTTCATAACATCTGGTGTCAAACCATAGGCCTACTCGCAGATAACGCAGATAACGTAACGTATAATAAATATGTATAAAATAATTAGAAATGTTAATCACATGTTATAAAACAAAATAAATTACTTTTTATGCACTAGCCCTGTGGGTGTAGCACTTCGGTTGATCCGGCGATATTTTATTCGACTTAAGGAGGTCGGATTCTATCCAGCAAAAGCAGACGAACTTTTCAGTTGAACGAAGGGCAATAAGATTTAACTCGGTTGAGTGAGTGATTTATTGTTATGACATTGAAAATTTTCGAAACTTTTGTGTCACCGGCCTCCCTACAAACAATACATTGTCCAATCGAGCAAAGGACGACAACATGAGGTAACGTGAAAAAACAAACAAGCAACGGTCTGGCTATAAAGCACATTTCGTAAACATGTTTAAACAACAACAGCTAGTATAGAAAGAGAAACACAGCGCACAAATGAATCTATAACCCACACAGAATGCTGCGACATAACAATAACACACAAGGACATACATACCTACAATGTCACTTTCACTAAAGAAGGTCAATAAAGCTTCTAGAGGTGATCGCTGTAATGATGGGTTACCTCATGGCCCGAGTAACGTTTCTATGCTGAAAAGATGATTATCAAGGATCATCATCGTTACGAGCACCATGTAGGATTGGCTTTCCTTCTCAATTTCCTTCTCATGATCAGGGCTCCATGTCAGTAAATTGACCTAGATAAACTTACTCCGGCACAGACTCTAGAGGTTGACTGGGGAGCATGAATTCTGGTTCCCTTGCCAGGCTATTGAACGTTACCTTTGTCTGCTTAATATTAACCTGCAATCCCAATCTTACACTTTCTCAATTAAAGTTCTCAATCATTTGTTGCAATTCATCCCAAGTCAATAAACCCACTGGTCAATAAACCCAAGCATGCTACCTGAAGGCATTATTGACCAGTTGCCTTCACCCAAAAAGATCCCGTATATATACGCGTGATGCCTGCAGTAGAAAGGATGTTCCACATCCACTACCAAGGTTTGTGAGTGATGGCTCTGGCTAACACTCCCAGGGTTCTAGTAGGAAACATAAATACGCAAGAAAGTAGATGGGGAAACGGCGCCGCGGTAGCTCAATTGGTAGAGCATCGCACGCGTAAGGCGAAGACGCGTGATCGTATATATATATATATATATATATATATATATATATATATATATATATATATATATATATATATATATATAGTGAGAGCTCGCTACTTCGAACGCGAGAAGGTTGTTGATGATGGTGTTAAGCGTCGGCTAACGTTCGTTTTGGTGGACATCGGTGGTGTGGCACAGTCGGACCCAGAGCTGCGACTTGAAGGTGGCGTGTGCCCGCAGCACACGCCATCACTTCCTGACAAGCCTAATTTCTGACATGCCCTACTGCTTCCAAACTTCCAAATCGCAGTGTACTGTTGTTCTTCACTTTCGTTAGTTCGAACTATATATATATATATATATATATATATATATATATATATATATATATATATATATATATATATATATATATATATATATATATATGCGTGCGTGTGTGTGTGTGTGTGCGTGCGTGTGTGTGTGTGTGTGTGTGTGTGTGTGTGTGTGTGTGCGTGCGTGCGTGCGTGCGTGCGTGCGTGTGTGTGTGTGTGTGTGTGTGTGTGTGTGTGTGTGTGTGTGTGTGTGTGTGTGTGTGTGTGTGTGTGTGTGTGTGTGTGTGTGTGTGTGTGTGTGTGTGTGTGTGTTCATTATTCGCTCCATTCGTGAGGTGTGTCTAATTATCTCACAGCACCGCTCTTGTTCGAGCAGTGCACATGATTTTCGTATAAATGGTGGTGCGTGATTTCATTCGCCATTCGTTTTTTGAAATTTCATCGTATTGACGTCCCACTCCATATCGCAGACCGGATTGCCGTCCATCGTACATATACATTCGCCCACACCGTAGGCCCCAGCATGAGCAAAACCGTGAGCACAGACACTACGTCGTCTCGACTTCGTGCTGAATTGAAACTAATGAGCAATATAATCGAAGGCTGAGGCTAACAACATGGAAGATGACAGCGAATTTTGCAACATCAACAAGTTTTGATAATTAGAAACGTTGAGGCGTTTTTTCGTTGTTTCATCTCGCATGGAAAATTATAGCCTCTAAAGCGCCCGGAAAGATAATTAACTGCAGACCTATGATCGATAACAAGCTCAAACTAGGGAGAAAAAAAAATTATAGAAGTGCTCAAAACCCATCAATGACAAACTTGACGACTGTCAGGGAAAGACACTACACTTCTATTTGGTCCCACCCAATAGAGTGTCATAATGAGTTCGAAAATCGGGCTATTGCACGCATAAAGCAACTCAGCCTATAAGACATTAAACAGAAGTTCGCAGCCCCGCAATAATGTTACTGCCTTCTACAGCAGCGATGAACAATCAGAGCGCGCCACAATAAGCACGCGCCATCCTCGGCTATCAGTTGTCATCTCAGGACAATCGGTGGCCACAGCGCGTTCGAACGCTTACCCGCGTAAGCTAGAGCGGCGCAGGTAGACATAATTATGTTCGCAGGACTGCTACCCCCATATCGTGTAAATTTCTTCTGACGTCGGCAGCTTATATGGCTGTTTAGGTTTTGTGAATCGACTGAAGCTTAAAGGGACACTAAAGTGAAAAATGATTTCTTCTGCATCAGTAAATTACCGTTCTACTACCCCAAAAACACCACTCTTACAACGCTAAGACGTTTGGTAAGCCAGAAAAAGCGCAAGAACGAAATACGGGTGGCGACGCCTACTTATGTTCCCGCACCTGGGGGCTGCGACGTCTTGGATTTTGATGGCATCTTCTAGGGCCTACTAACTATATATAGCGGTACAGATTGACTACATTGTGCTCTAAAGGAACCAAATATTAAACATGGCAAGTTTCTGGAACCTTTATTCGGCCAACGCGGCCAAATGCGAAAACATGCTTTGGAGTCCCGGACGTCACGCTGACGTACCGGCGCTGGGGTTTCGGCGCGAAATTCAAATACTGATACTTGGACCTTCATTTTCTCGTCTAATAATCAAACTATGTTTTTAAATGACTGCTTGCAGGGTTCTCAAACAATGCTTCATTAGTCTAAACTGATTTATTGTTTCGCTTTAGTGTCCCTTTAATATTGGTGTAAAGACTAAAGTTCGTACCTGTACTACCATTACACATACGCCTTTTTTCGACTAGAGCACTCCTCTTTGCAGCGGCGGGTATCGCAAGCTTGCTGATCTTACGAACAGTTTTAGCTTTGTGAATACGCTTTATTTCGTAACATTTTTCTTACGACGAAATTTGTTCATAAGATCGCTTAGTGAATTCCACCCCAGGCAGGGGCGTAGCCAGGGGTGGAACCAGGGGGGCTTATGGGGCTTCAGCCGGCCCCCTCCCCCAAAATTTTTTCGTGCTGTCATGCACCGCCGACCAAAACAACCCCCGGTGCCTGAAATCATTCTGTATTTTGTCTAGAACGTCGTTTTCACGCTCGTAAAGACATTTCCCCGCGAACATTGCGAACTCGGGCTGGATTTCGCTGCAACATCCATGCACCGGGAGTCACATAACGCAAGGAGCCGCATCCGACCACAATGTTTCAAGAGCCCCCCCCCCCCCCCCGTTTTATAGATGCTTTTCAGTTCCGCATCTCCTCGCCGCGCCCGCAGCGAGTATGCGGCCCGCGTCTGTGCTCACCACCGCGGCGCTGCTGTTTGCGCCAAGGAAGCGCATCGTCTGCTACAGGCGCGTAGCGTTCCGTTGTGCCAGTTATGCTTTCGCACGGCGTTTAACTGAACGAATTGATCACGCTTCACGGCGTCATTATCTGCGCTGTACAGGTTTTGGGAGTTAGCCCACGTACGCGTGCAAACAATCAGTGATTTAGAAAAAGGTGGGCATCGGCGATTGTATTTCGTTTTCGGCAGAATAATCGCTTTCGTGCGTGTCCATTTCGCGCATTTGGTTTTTAATGCCTTTAAAACGCTTTAAACCTGCTGTAGAAAACTACGCTGTCGCATATATGGCGTATGAATCAACGTTTATTAGTCAAAACATCTATAAACATTGGTATAAATCGTGTGAATCTCATTGATCGCCTGTGCATCTCGGCGCTGGCGTTTCATACCTTCTACACCTGTATGACGAAATCAGGAGTTTACTTCGCACTTGCGCTTGAAAGGTGACGCTACCGCTCCATATCAATCACACTGATCGCGAGTTATTTTTATTCCTGTTTTCCGAACGCGAAATCGCGCAAGTCATGATTTACAAATATTGAACCAACAAAGCTTGAACATTTCCCTCGATTTTATTAAGGACGAGATACACCCTCCAGGGTCGTCTTGAGAGGTTCTATAAAGCGACTCCTTAGTTTTCAAGGCACTTATAGAGGGCTACTTGATAAATGGATATCATGCTGAGATTGCTGTGCTGCCTCTGGTAAACAGTTACAAAATAAAAACATTACAGACACGTTTTTAGTGGACTTGTATTAGCATATTATAGTTTATTAAATCTCTTTACACACTTTCGGAGACCTTCCTTTTCACTTCATTTACCATTCACACGGGCTTTGCTTTTTTACGTTCCCTCCGAGCTCTATTGGCACTGTCGTTCTCCTGGCTCTTCTTTTGGGAAAAAAAGTGCATTCGTGTGACCAAATATAAGTGTACAATCTGTGCTGTAAAATCACAGCTATGCTCTGGGCAACCGATACAGTTTGTCCCTGTCTTGGCAAGGGTGCCTAAAACACTTCAGAAAAGGTCCCCAAATGCTTCTTTTTTTTATGCTTGCACAATGGTCACTGTTATGCTTTTCATGCAGCTAAACAGCTTCCTTGATGGACAAACAAGGCTGCCAGTCACAAACTCCCGTCCAATCACAAGCATTTATTCAGGAGGTAGAGAGTCTTGTGAAGCCATTGTATCCCTTTTGCACTCCATGCAGGAGGCCACTTTCATCATTTTAGGTGCCACGTATCCAGCTAAATAGTACAATGCTGCCTTTTCTGGACTAGAAACAACTGTACACATGATCGTCAAATGGGGCTGACAGTACCCTCGGAGGCAGTGATGTGAGCCGCCGGAAGACTTCATCTTTAACCTTTCTTTTTTGTACAAGTGCTTCATGGCGCTTCTCTCCAAGGCTCTCAAATGTGCTGAGCAGAACCTGTTAATCCCCTGCTTTACAGCTCCCTTTTGTGGCAAGCTTAACAGGCGTGTAAAGGGGCAGAAGTCTGAAGAGCTGGCCGAATTTGGTCACGGTTGGATGGTCTTCATCTCATCCGAAGGACCTGACAAGCCCGAAGAATCGCTGCAAGGCAAGAAATTGGAGCTTAACGGCTGTAATTATAAGAAGTTGAAGGGGAAACGGAATGGAAAGGGTACGGTTACCTCGAGTGGATCCTGGTTCAGGCTTGCTGTCAGAATGTAGCCAACACCTTGGTTGAAGAGAAACTCAACAAGTGACAGCACAGACATCAGCGTTACACGCAGGGTCTCTATATTCTGCCTAGATGTGAACAGCTTGACATTTGGAATAGATTCTGCCTTGTTCATCATTGTCAAAAAGTCCTCCAAGAACTGAGAACATACAACTAAAAATAGCAAACAGTTTACGAGAAAATGGGTGAATCCATTGAGTTTCATATTAATGAGCGCAAAGTTTTTGAATAATAAAGTTTCTGTTCATTCACCAGAATAGAAAGGCAACATATAACAATTTTCGCACCTTCATTTTTGGAGATCCCTTTCGTATCCCAGCTGTAGGAACCTTGGAGTTCAGAGTGTCAAAGAGATCATTTAGGAGCATCGTTAACTGTTCCATTCCAGAACTGCCAGCGAAGCCTGGTGCCTTCATTTGTCTATATACCTTCAGGCCAGTCGACACACTTCGGCTGAAGAGCTGCAAGCAAAAAAAGGAGTAAGAGAAATTTCACCAGTTTCAAAAAAACATAATGGCAAATTAGTTTTGAGAAGGCCTGCATACAGACAAGCACAATTGCCATGTAATGTATAAGCGTGCAGTTTTATGGTATCAACCGCTTATAACGTCTATAATCACAGTGACTAAATGGCCAGAATACTCTACCTGAGTCGCTAGACTAACGCTTATGATCTGCAGCTTCTGTGTCTTGACGTGATGCTCAGTCAACTTAGGTACCACATTTATAGGTACTTTCTTTTCAGCCTCAAAAGGGTGTTCATAGTGCTGGAACTTTCTTTGGCATTCACCTATCTGCAACAAATTATTGTACATCATTCTGTTATACACATTAATTAAAACCGGTCAAGCGAGCGTCTGCAAGGACACCAATCAAGAGGCAGGTATATCCGAGGAATAATTTAACTTACCTGGCCATACTTGTGCTTCATCATATGATTCCGGATACATTTCACAATATGTGACATGTCACATATAAAGTGGAGGAATGTGCCACCAGGAAGACAGGAATGTTCAATCTTGAACTTTGGATGCTCCACCTTTCCGCTGATTCCAAGGTGCGTCCACATCGATTTGTTATTACCGGCACCATCACTGATCGCTGCCAGCACGCGAGCACCATGTTCATGCAATTGAAGCACTGAGCTGATTACTATTTTTGCCAAGACCCATCCTGGCGCTGCAGCCTTAGCTGCAAAAGTTGCTATTGGCTGGACCGATGCAGTTAACATTGGGTTGAACATTACGACCAGTGCACGGTCTGCAAGTTGGTCCATGCCAGCTTGAGTAATATCCTCGTAGTCTGCAAAGCCGTCAAATTTGTAGGACGACCTGTTAAACTCGATTCCTTCCCTGAGTTTCACTTCATCTATGATTAGACACCCATATGTGTAATGTTCTGGCTTGCCTGCCATATTCAGTTTAATGCTACCAAGGGCAAATTTGTTTAGGTGGTAGCCACACGGAAGACCCTTCAATAGCTGCACAAGACGGCTGGCACTTGGCAGGGGCAAAATCCTAATGTCAGATAGAGTGCTGTAACACTTTGGGCTTGTCAGCCTCAGCAGCAGACAGATCATAAGCCAATCCGTAGTTTATCGGTGCCCACGTGGAGACTTGGCCGCTTGTTGCATGACGGCCGCCTGTATGGCCATCTTTTGTGCTTCTGGCAGGTCTTGCGTCACTTCACCGAGAGTTGTTGAAACCGCTTTCTTCAGTTTTTCACTAAATTGGCTAATTTCTTCTTTCTCTCCCGAGCTGCAGCGGCATGAATGAGCCTCTTCCTCAAAACAGGGGCTACAAGCCACACCTTTTTCTTGGGTTTCAGTCCACTTTTTCTTTTGACGTCCTTCATCATCTTCACACACTTTGCACAGACCCCTTTTTCTGCTTCAGTTAGAACTTTGCACAGCTTGTGGTACACAGTCCCTCCACTGCTAGAGGTGCAACTATGGCAGGCTTGCATAGTTTGTGCAACCAGCACAATTGCCTCTACGTCTCCTTGCTAAGGTATTGCCATATCCATGGGCAATGTGGGAACCAGTTTTCCGCGGGCAGATACTACGTAGCTCATGTCTTTGCAAACTACGACATTCTTCAGTATTGTGTATACCTCTCCCTCCATTGCTGCCTCGTAAAAAACAATCTCTGATCGCTGTCCCTTTTCGTCTTCATGGCGCTCTTCTCCACTAGCTCATTAACATTCAAACACCTGATTTGCACGGACTCCGGTTGCTCTTGTACGTTGTCCTCTGAGCGTCGCTCTGCGTGGCCCCTGCGTTTGTTGTAACACTAGCTCTCTTTTTCGGAAATTTTCGCCGTTTACGATTTGAGGATAAGTATTGCGGGAAATTGGGAAATATGGTAGGAACTGCATCGCTCCTGAGGGACCATATTCTGCGCTCGATTTCAATTACTTTTCCGTTGATTATATGTTTATACGACTTCACAATGTCCCCTTCTTGGAAGTGGGTGTCGCACACTTTGCATGTTTTCCCCAACACTTTGTCTGCGTGGGGTATCGCTCTCTCCCACTTTGCAAGGAGAAGCGGATCTGTCGGCGGAGAGAAGTGCCTCTTCTCTGTGTTGCGCCGGTACCCGCTGGTACATCCCGGCAGGAAACACGTTGGCATTTGGTTGCCCAGTCCTAACACATTATAACGAAGATAAATCACACGCATCACCTACCTTCTTACAGCAAAAAATAAAAAAAAGAACTTGTCGTTCAAGAAATACCCCGTTCGGCAGCCCACGCTACTTGCATACTTGCAGGTCCCAAGGGCAACATGCGCGCCCGCACCAGCTACACGGTACCATACACAGAAAGCTGCTGAAGACCGACTTGCGCACTTCTCACGATAATGCACACACACTCAGAAGGAGATAACCAGGACCACTCGACAAGAAATCGCGGCGCAAATGCTCACGGCTACTGCTGCGTAGGCAGCGTTGCTGCATGGCAGCGTGGCTAGCGTGGCGCAAACTTCGACCGCAGTGCCATCTCAGTGCCTAGGCACAAAACGCGCCCGCTTTGGGAGGAGCAATTTCGAAACTAAAAAAGCTTACTTCAAGGTCGTTTTGATGGCGAGCGGGCTTGTCGCGGCATCTCGCGGAGGCCACGGAATCTATGGAGTGCATGGATTTCAATTCTGAAACTTTATGGGTATAAAGTTCTCATAAACTGTTGATGCGAAACATGCATTGACATTTCCAAAGTCGTGGTTTAGATTTTCAATTCCGGAACCTTGTGGGTTTAATGTTGTTATAAACATTTCACGCCGAAGGCGCATTAACTTTTCTAAAGCCGTACATCGGACCATACAACGAGACAAGCCATATCAGCACACTATGAGACAAGTCGACAAAGCACGTAGAGAGGTCCATGTATGAGACGAAGTATTGTGGTGATTTATTTGTGCCATCATGTCAGAGAAAACCAACATTTTTTCCACTTGTGCCATACCATCCATGTTAAGACACTAAAGCCAGCAAAGGTAACTGCGTTCTTATTTAATTTTCTACTTTAACTTTCACTCACAAGGACACATTGAGCCACTTCAATGTTCTTGTTCTCGCTACCCACAGGCTGCCAGAGCCAGCCCCGACTGCCCCGACCACCGCGCGGCGCACTTCGGTGCGCGTTCGTTTTTCTCTGGCCGAGTGGATTTTCGCCTGGCAGAGTTTTGGACGCTTTCCTGCTAGCAGACGAGAAAAAGAAACAATAGTCGCTTGCCGCCATCACTGTCGGTACTCGACGGATTGCAACGCGTTCGCTTGAGCGCAACCTCTCCGGAAAGTCTTGTCCCGCCAGTGTAGGAAACCGAGCAGTATGCCTACGGTTCTCTGTGGACCAAGCGTCCCAGGTTTTCTTCGATATTCCTTCGGTAGCCATATTAGGTACCCAAAGTAGGCATTCGTTTGTGCTCAACATGCTTTCCTTTGTGTTTTTTTATTTATTTCGGTGCCCCAGCCTAACAAAAGAAAAAAGAAACATTGTTGTGGCACAGCGAATTGTCGCATGGTGAAAGTTCGATTTTGTTACTTCTATTGCGGAAAGTAATTGGCCACGGGACGCTTCAGTTGCCGGATATTCTAATTATAATATTGCGATAGCAATTATATGGACACTCCAGGCGCATTCCTGCCGTCGCCGTCTCCCTCATGTTCCGTATAAAGTCAAGAGCGATAACATCGTGACTGCGCGCCGCATGCTGTATGTGCGAGTGAAAGCGTAGGGGAGCGGGGGGGGGGGAGGGTGTGCAGACGATGGTGCCTCAGTCTTGTGTGCGCAAGGGCGAAAAGCGAGGAGGAACTACGCCGCCTTCCGTCGCGCGCGCGATACATCGGGGGAAGTGGAGGGAGGGACGGCGCGCCTTAGGATTCTGTGATCTGTGAATCTGTGATCGAGCAACATGTTTATTTGCCTTGTTTGACGCATTATATACAGTAACCTTTTCTTATATATGTGGATTTATTGAAGACTTATACCTATATTTAAATATCTTGTTGTAAGGTTTTCTGTATACGTGCAGTGAACTTTGTTTCCAGTGACACTTTTTTGCCCTTTATCAAGCTGTACCTTCGCATTTCTAATGTACGAGGGCGGGTCAAATGAAAGTGAGCCAACCCACCCCGCGCAATAATGGTTCGTTTCGTTATCTGCGATGCATGTGCGTAGCACACAGTGTTAAGAATGGCGAGCTGCAATGCGGGATTGCCACCCAATTACGACTGGGGAACAAGACGCGCATCCCCCACTTTCCGTCGCTTCAGCTAGGATGCGTTCGATGAAGCGGGCTTTGTGCTGAAAACCGCCGCCTTCCTCTAGCCCCATCGCCGTTGTGACGGAATGAGTTCGTCGGACGAACTATTGTGCCCGAACTCCCCAGCGCGTACCTGATCTGCTACGCGTGCGTGAGCTGCCGCGGGAAAGCCGTTTTTTGTTGCTTCTCACGCGCCGGCCGGCACGCAGGACAACGAGCTACCCAGAATGTCTCCGAGGTAACCGGAACGGCTCCCCTCTGACGTCGGCTCCGGACATCGGAATGTGTGTGCCTTTGTGTGCGTAAACTGTTCTGCGGGGCGGCGGCGAATTTACAATGAGTAAACGAACGTTCGCGTCACCTTGTATCGCCGGCGGACCGAGTGTTTAAAAACGGCTGTTGTGCGGATGCTCGACACTCTTCTCTCGTGCAGTCATGTTGGACTGACACTCTTTTTCTGAAGCAGTCATGTTAGACTGATTTAAATACTGTAAATAAACCCATATTCCTCGTTCTCGATGAGAAGCAGTTCTTCCCTTCATCAACGTCCTCAGCGTGGATAAGTTGAACGACGGCATGGGCCAGCTACCTTCGAATTCATGCCGGACTCCAATCTTGACAACGGACCACGAGCGATGGGATTGAGCCCCCAATCCTGACAACTGGCTGACAGCGGTGAGATGGACTTTGCGACATGGTGCTGTATCTGCGGTGAGTGCTTGATTCTTGCTTTGACTCTCTAGGCTTCATTTTGTGGTTGTTCTGTTTAGAACTGTAAGGAAGCTAGATTGTTGAGTGTTAGCTAGGTTGTGTTTTCTTAGCTAGATTTAAAGAGCAGAATCAAGGCAGTAAAGCAGCAATCATGGAGTTAAGGACACTGCTGAGAGACGAGTTGTTGATTGTTGGTGAGGAACTGGGCCTAGATGTACGCAAGGAAATGCTAAAATCGGAATTATTGCAGCTAATTTCCGAAAAAGTAAGTGAGGAAAAAATCAAAATGGGGTTTGAACTTCTGAAAAGGAGAGAAGAACGAGAGAGAAAAGAACAAGAGAGAGAGGAACGCGAGTTAAGAAAAATGCAACTTGAACTTGAAAGCAAACGTTTGGAGTTGTCTCAAGGGAGTGAAGGCGCTTTGGGACGTTCAAGTGAGGCAGAATCGTACCGCATGGACAGGCTATTAAAGCCATTTGAGGTCGGGACCGACATAGGCTTGTTCCTATGCAATTTTGAAAGGACTTGCGAAAAGATGAACTTCGGCCCGAGTACATGACCACAGCGGTTGCTGTCTATGTTGCCGTATGAGGCGGCGGAGGTAATCGCCAGACTGAGTGCCCAGGATGCATATGATTATGCAAAAGTTAAGGCTAGTCTCCTGAAGAAATACCGCCTTTCAGCCGAAGCTTTTCGGCAAAGGTTTAGGAGCACAGGCAAGAAAGATAGCGAGGGCTATCTGGAGTTTGCATATAGCTTAAAGGCCAACCTAGTCGAGTGGCTTAAAAGCGCGGAAGCGTACGACAGCAGAGACATGATCATTGAATGCATGTGTCTAGAGCAGTTTTACAAAACCATCCCCCAAGCTGTGAAACTGTGGGTGCAAGACAGAAGTAATGTAAACACTGTGGAAAGGGCGGCTGAATTAGCCGAAGAGTACGCAACCCGTAGAAAGTTGAACGCCAAGGAAGGAAACTGGGATGGTCGAAATGGACGGCGGAAACCATTTCCGTTCAAAAGGGGTGCGCAGACTAGACGATCGGAGCCTGTAGACATGGCGGAAAAGCCCGCAGAAAAGAGCGAGGAGAAACTTAACGGAGAAACCGCACAAGAAGAACAGAAAAGAAAATTCGAATCTTTTAGACCAATTCGCTGTTACAAATGCCACAAACTGGGACATATAGCTGTAAACTGCGAGAAGTCTAGCGTAGTTTTCTCCTACGTGGAGGAAAAAGATGAGAATATGGAACTTTTAAGTCCATATCTTCACGACCTGCAAGTTAATGGAAAACCATGCCGAGTGCTAAGAGACAGTGCCGCCACGATGGACATTGTTCATCCGTCTTACGTGACGGTAGATGACTTCACCGGAGAAGTAGCATGGATAAAACAGGTTGTAGAAGAACACAGCGTGTGTCTGCCCATGGCCAAAGTCAAAATCAATGGACCATTCGGGGAGCTGCAGACTGAGGCTGCAGTTTCCAAATTTTTGTCACTGCAGTATCCTTACATCTTTTCGAATCGTTCGAATCAGTTACTGCGTGACAAAGGGCTCAAACTGGGAGAGGGCATAGTACAAGCATTGACCCGAGGCCAAGCTCGTAAGATCGCGGCGCTTTCGGCTGAAAATGCTCAAGCTCCTCCAGCGGAAGCAGAAAAGGGGATAACTTCAATACCCGAATCCGAGCTAGGCCCGAGGGACAAAAGAACAGTTGAGGAGAGCCTGCCAGCTGGCCAGCTCAATGAGAGCGTAGCACTAGAGTGTCAAAGTTCTAGCCTGCAGGAAGAGCAAGCTGGCGCACTCACAAGCGAGACAGGGTCGTTATTATCACCGGCCTCAAAGAACTTTGATCAGCTCTTACGTGTGGATAGAGAGTCACTGGCAGCTGAGCAAAAGAATGATGAGAGCTTAGCTAAATTACATGACACAGCTAAAGAAGGCATTGCTAGGCGCAACGTGACGATACATGAGAGAGGAGGATTGTTGTATCGGTACTACAGAGATCGAAAGGGTAGGATTTTAGATCAGTTAGTCGTACCTACTAAGTATAGGGAGGACCTTTTGAGTCTCTGTCATGGAAATGGGTGGTCCGGCCACCTAGGCATAAACAAATCAAAGGAAAGATTGCTTATGGAATACTACTGGCCTGGCTGTTTCAAAGACGTAGAAAACTTTGTAAGATCATTCGACGCCTGCCAGCGTTCTGGTAAACCAGGAGAGACATGGAAAGCTCCACTGAAGGTAGTGCCCTTAATAACAGAGCCTTTCAGACGACTTGTAATAGACACGGTAGGGCCTCTTCCAAAAACAAGATCGGGCTACAGGTACTTGTTTACCGTGCTGTGTCCGGCTACCAAGTTTCCAGAACCAATCCCTTTGAAAGAGCTCAGTTCCACCGAAGTAGTAGACGCGCTTTTAACAGTGTTTGCACGAGTTGGGTTTCCAGCCGAAATTCAGGCAGATCAAGGGTCAGTATTCACGAGCGCACTGACTTCCACATTCTTGCAAAAGTGCGGGGTAAAGTTAATACACAGTTCTGTCTATCACCCTCAGTCAAACAGTGTAGAGAGGTGGCATTCGGTGCTTAAGCGAGTTTTGCGTGCGCTCTGTTACGAGCATAAGGAGGACTGGGAGAACTGTCTGCCGGCAACTTTGTTTGCTTTGCGAACGGTTCCACATGAAGCGACAGGGTTCTCACCAGCAGAACTAGTGTATGGGAGGACACTCCGTTCTCCACTGAAAATGTTAAGAGAGATGTGGGAGGAAAGAGGGGAGAGTCCAACAGTGGTTGAATACGTGCTAAATTTACTGGAACGGCTAAGCTCAACCCAAGAACTAGTCGGAAAGAACATGGGAGTAGTTCAAAAGAACGCCAAATTCTATTACGACAAGAATGCGAGGCTTCGTACATTTAACGCCGGAGACCAGGTAATGATCCTCAAGCCTTCAAGAAAGAACAAGCTTGAAGTTCACTGGGACGGGCCCGTTAAAGTGTTGCACAAACTTTCAAATACTAACTATGCTCTGAAAATGCCCGGTCGCAGGAAGGAGGTGAGGATATATCACTGCAATTTGATGAAGCCGTATATAGAGCGGAGCGGAGTCGTTAACTATACCATCAAAGAGCAGGATGGCACTAGAACCAAGTTTAAAGAGTATAGGGCGACCTCCAACTCTGAAATCGGCCTAGAAGAAGTAGTAGAACACTCGGTAAGTTCGCACGCTCTAAGACCCGAGCAGCTAGATGAGCTAAAGGAGGTGTTAGGGGAATATCTCGACCGATTCAGCGATCGGCCGGGTAGAACCGAACTAATAACGCATGAAATAGAGCTGACATCAACCGAACCAGTAAGATCAAAGCCTTACAGGGTGTCTCCAAGACAGAGAGAGATTATGGAGGCAGAGATACAGCGCATGCTAGAGTTGGGAGTTATTGAGCCCGCTGAGAGTGACTACACGTCACCGCTAATACTGGTAGAAACCCCTAACAAGGACCCTCGTCCGTGTGTTGACTACAGGAAGTTAAATGCCATCACTAGGGATCAGCTGTACCCGATACCCAACATTGAGGAACGAATTGAAAGAGTTAGCGCTGCTAAATACATTTCAACTATAGATCTCGTGCGGGGGTACTGGCAAGTTCCCCTTTCAGAAAGTGCCAGCCGCTATGCCGCATTCATCTCACCTGAAGGCACATTTCGCCCTCTCGCACTCAGCTTCGGGCTGAAGAACGCGCCGTTTAGCTTCTCTAAATTAATGGATATTGTCCTAAAAGACTTGCAGGAGTTCGCCTTGCCCTATCTTGATGATGTAGCAATTTTTTCGGACAGCTGGGAACAACACGTATCGCACCTCAAACAGGTGTTCTCACGGTTGAGGGAAGCCGGCTTAACGATGAAAGCGGAAAAGTGTAGGTTTGGTTGTTCGCAGGTTACTTATCTGGGCCATGTTGTCGGTCAGGGCATGAGACGGCCGGCTGAGCTGAAAATAGCTACGATTGGAGAATTTTCTCAGCCGCGCACGAAAACGGACCTTCGTTCATTTTCGGGACTTGTGGGGTACTATCAACGGTACATTCCGAATTACTCGCAAATGGCAAGTCCATTAACGGACGCCCTCCGAAAGGGAGCACCGAGTAACGTACACTGGGATAAGGACAAAGAGAACGCTTTCCAAAGTTTGAAAACGCTATTGGTTTCTCTCCCTGTGCTTCGCGCGCCAGACTACACAAAGGAATTCATAGTTCAATGCGACGCAAGCGACAGAGGTATGGGCGTGGTACTTAGTCAGGTCGGCGACGATAACGAGGAGCATCCTATCCTCTATGCCAGCCGTAAACTAAATGTAAGAGAGGAAGCTTACAGCGCTTCAGAGAAGGAATGTGCTTGTTTGGTTTGGGCCGCACAGAAGTTGTGTTACTTGTACGGAGCGAAGTTCATCTTCGAGACCGACCACTGTCCTCTGACGTGGCTCAATAAAATGTCACACAAAAATGGCCGCTTGCTCCGATGGAGCCTCATTCTCCAAGAGTACAACTTCTCCGTTAGATATAAGAAGGGAAAGGTGCATAGCGATGCGGATGGATTAAGCAGGCTAACTTGAATTCTGCGTTTGAGGGTCCCGCCTAAATTTTAGGGTTACTAGTGTTAATTTTTTTTTTAAGCGAAGAAGAACCCCTCTCATTTAGCAGGATTCCCTCCATGATTGCTGAATTTGTCAGCAGGAATTTGCTCCAGAAATTGGTATAGCGAAATGCAGCATTTTTTTCGTTTCTGCACTTGTGTTGTTTTTTTTTTTTTTTTTTGAAGCCTAGCGGGTCTAAAGTGTGAGCCAATGCACGTCATCTCGGCGCAGAGCCGTGTTGTGGTGTTCATTTTGCAGTTGCCTGTCCTTGTTGGATGTTTTGGGGCGGTGACATCAATACACAAGTGGTCGCTGCGAGCCAAGACATCAATCCCCCCCTGACCACCAGCCGTTCTCTTCCTGCCTAGCGGTTGACAGCGCTAGACAGTCGAGATTTTTCGGGCCATGGAGGCGCTGTTAAGAATGGCGAACTGCAATGCGGGATTGCCACCCAATTACGACTGGGGAATAAGACGCTCATCCCCCACTTTCCGTCGCTTCAGCTAGGATGCGTTCGATGAAGCGGGCTTTGTGCTGAAAACCGCCGCCTTCCTCTAGCCCCATCGCCGTTGTGACGGAATGAGTTCGTCGGACGAACTATTGTGCCCGAACTCCCCAGCGCGTACCTGATCTGCTACGGGTGCGTGAGCTGCCGCGGGAAAGCCGTTTTTTGTTGCTTCTCACGCGCCGGCCGGCACGCAGGACAACGAGCTACCCAGAATGTCTCCGAGGTACCCGGAACGGCTCCCCTCTGACGTCGGCTCCGGACATCGGAATGTGTGTGCCTTTGTGTGCGTAAACTGTTCTGCGGGGCGGCGGCGAATTTACAATGAGTAAACGAACGTTCGCGTCACCTTGTATCGCCGGCGGACCGAGTGTTTAAAAACGGCTGTTGTGCGGATGCTCGACACTCTTCTCTCGTGCAGTCATGTTGGACTGACACTCTTTTTCTGAAGCAGTCATGTTAGACTGATTTAAATACTGTAAATAAACCCATATTCCTCGTTCTCGATGAGAAGCAGTTCTTCCCTTCATCAACGTCCTCAGCGTGGATAAGTTGGACGACGGCATGGGCCAGCTACCTTCGTATTCATGCCGGACTCCAATCTTGACAACGGACCACGAGCGATGGGATTGAGCCCCCAATCCTGACAACAGGCATCTCTCATTTGCAAAAGTGGCACGCAGGTGGGAGGATAAATGTTCTTTAATGCTCTCATACACTGGGTTGAACATGGTTGCGTGACATAATTGAGGCTCCAAAAGTTGAATAGCGTGGTGTCCTGAGGTTTTTGGCAGCTGAAGGTGTTTACCAAGAAGAAATTAGTCGCCGTATGGCTGCCGTGTACGTTGAACATTGCATTTCTTTGGCCACTGGGAAGCGTTGGAGCAAACGGTTCAAAGAAGGATGTGAAAGTTACAAAGACGATCCAAGATCGGGCCAAAGCCACCGTGCAATCACCCCCCCCCCCCCCTAAACAAGTGCAAAGGCTTATGAGCTGATTAAACAAGAACGGAGGATAAGCATCGATGAATTGGCAGGGCGTGTGAACAACAGTCAGTGTTCGCGTCACAGCATAATTCATGAACATCTCGGTTATCGGCTCTTGAGGGCGCAATGGATGCCTAACGTTTTTAACTACCGCAAGAAGACGAAGAAGTTCGGCGCTGCCTTGACTCATCTAAGCCGGTATCACAATGAGGGTGACGACTTCTTGTCTGCAATTCTGACCGGGAACGAATCATGGTACCACTACTACGAGCCTGAAACACGAAGGCAAGGCTTATTGTGGAAACTTTCGAGTTCACCACCCCCAAAGAAAGGAAAGGCCGTAATTTCAGCCGGAAAGGTGTTGCTGACATTTTTTCATCATCACTGACCATTACTGATTGAATTTGCTAAACCTGGAGAGACTATCAACCGTTGGTGATATTGTTCAACGCCGGATCGGCTGCGTATCGCAATCAAGAACAAACGACGTGGAAAATTGACATATGAGGTCATCTTGCTCAACGACTATGTCCGTGACCACGTCGCTGATGTGGTTAATACAAAACTGGCAAAGGTCAAGTGGGAAACGCGGCAGCATCCGCCATGCAGCGCATACCTGTCGCCTTGCGACTTCCACATTTTGGGGCAATTCAAAAAACAGCTCAAGGGAACCAGATTCGTGTTGGACGATTACGTGAAAGAGGCAGTTACAGACTTTTTGAAGCAGCAACGCAAGGAGTTTTATGAGGCAGGATTAGCGCAACTCGTTAGTCAGTGGGACAAATATCTAAATGCTCATGGAGACTACTTTTAAATAAGGTATCCCGTTTGTCATATATTCGCATTGGCTCACTTTAATTTGACTCGCCCTCGTTCATTTTCCAGAGCTCCTGCTTTTTACATGTGCTCTCTGTTACGACTATAATTTCGATGCAATTAATCACAATACACGACCACATCTGCTCCTGCGCAATACATTGGAACAAAGGACAGCGTCATTGAGATTTTTCTCTGGCCGTTGCATATATACAAAAATGTAAACAAGATTCTTGAGTGACAAAGTTTCACTAAAATAGTTGTCCTCAACTTGTTCATTTCACGGCCTTTACATTTTCCACATCAGCGGCATATACTGCTTTGCTGGTTTCGAACTGATATAGTTCTAAACTTCGTGTGATATCTTCTCTTATATTCTTTTATGAAGAAATACATATTTTACTTGTCTTGACAGTGCGTAGTGTTCAAGAATTCGTTTGCGGAATCTTTGGCAATGGCAATGCAGTTATTATTCATGTATTTGATCCCTCGACAAATTCTATAAGGAGGAGGCCGAGCTACAACATGAGCCCCTGCCCCCGAACGAAATTTCCTCAACCTCCAATCCCTGGGTCATCACTGGAGATTTCAACGCCCATCATACACTCTGGGGAAGTCCGATGATCAACGCAAGAGGCAGAGCTCTGGTATCTTTCGCCTCCAGTAATGAACTTTGGCTGCTGAATGATGGAAGTCCTACCTTCTTACGTGGCTCCACCTACAGCAGCTGTCTTGACTTGGCTTTCGTCTCACGAAGCCTTGTCAGACGTGCAGGGTGGTTTGCGTACATAGAGACGCACGGAAGCGACCATATCCCCACGTACATCAAGATCAGAGGATTGTCCCCTTCCAAAATACGGGATACGATCCAAATAGTGGACTGGCCTAAATTTCAGTCCATTATGGAAGAACACTGCGACGCCAATCCATCTTTCGACTTGGAAGAGGCAATCAAGAGCGCGGTGCAAGACACTATGCGCACTCTCACATGCTTTTCGAAACTGAACGAATTTGATGTGGAACTAGAACGACATCGAGCTATCCGACGACGTGCTGAACGAAGATACCGACGTACAAAAACAATGGACGATTTACGGACCGCCAGGCGTACGCAAAAGAAGATACAGCGCCGGTTAGACAAGCTCGAATCGCAACGTTGGACTTCCTTCTGTGAGTCGCTAGATCCGCGCAAGCCTTTATCGCAACTATGGAGAACGGTGCGCGGTCTCCGGACACTCCCCGTACAGCGATTCCCATTCAAGGCGCTTGCCCTCTCTCAAAAGAGATCGGAGATTGACGTGGCAGAGGATTTCTGCGCCAGATTATCCGGCCAACTCACAGCTACCAACATTCCATCGCCTTCGAGTAACTGTCCGCCACCACGTGATCACCGGATGGATCTACCATTCTCAATCCACGAACTTAAGGCAGCATTAGCTTTGTGTAGCCGCACATCAGCGCCAGGACCTGACGGAATTTCCTACCGAGCTCTGTGTCACCTGGCTGAGCGAGCGAGAGGAGTTCTCCTTGAGGTGTACAATGAATCTTGGAGAGATGGCACACTACCAACAACCTGGAAGACAAGTCGCCTTGTTCCACTGCTGAAGCCTGGCAAGTCGCCGTTGGAACTCTCATCATATCGCCCGATCGCGTTGGCGAGCTGTGTGGCCAAAGTAATAGAGAGGATGGTCCTAGGACGCCTGGAGTGGTACTTGGAGTACCACAACACCTACCCAGATGCCATGGCGGGCTTCCGACGTGGTCGATCATCGATCGATAACGTCGTCGACCTGGTCACCTACATTCAACATGAGAAATGCCGTAAGCGTCTCTGCGCTTCCTTATTCCTCGACGTTAAAGGGGCGTATGACAACGTTACGCATGAAGCCATCCTCTCTGCTCTCGCAGAGGTAGGAGTGGGTGGTCGGATGTTTAAATGGATACGGAGTTATTTATCCATGCGATCCTTTTTTGTAAGCACCGAAGAAGGCCATACTTGTCTACATTATAGCTACCGCGGCGTCCCCCAGGGCGGTGTACTTAGCCCTGTGTTATTTAATCTAACACTAATTGCTCTCCTTGAGCACGTGCCAACTTAAGTCAGGCTATCGATGTACGCGGATGACATATGCATATGGACGTCTGCAGTAACACGCCTACAGTTGCGAGCGAAAATTAAGAGAGCCGCCACACAAACTGTTCTCTACCTTCGCAATCGAGGCCTGGAAATTTCCTCTGAGAAATGCGCACTAGTGCCATTTACGCGCAAACCCATGGCCAACTACAATGTAATGATAAATGGCCAAATAATACGACGGATCCGATCGTACAAGTTCCTAGGTGTCATAATTGACAGGGACTTGTCATGGAGCCCACACGTATCATACGTGAAAAAACGGTTGACAGGCATCTGTCACCTCTTCAAGTTTTTCGCTGGCAAGACCTGGGGAATGTCGCCAAGTGCGATGTTGCAACTGTACAGGGTGCTTTTCCTAGGATTTCTGCGATACAGCTTGCCAGCAATAAACAACACAGGTAAAACAAATCTACGCACAATACAAAGTCTTCAGGGTCAAGTGCTCCGGATCTGTCTACGCCTGCCTCAGAGTGCTTCAACAGTGGCTACGATAGCAATTGCTGGAGATCACCTTGTCAGGACCCACATTGAAATTGAAGTACTCAGGACCTATATAAGGCATCTGACCAGGACTCCTCGTCACCACTTGGCCTCCATAACAGCGGACAGACCACACACATCTTTCAGCCGGACGATAACCGCACATGATGAATCATTGCCAGCTTGTTTCACCCCGGCTGCGAGACCTTCGATTCCTCCATGGTGCCTCGCTCAGCCAAAAATCAACCTCACAATACCTGGTATCTCGAAAAAAGCTGATCTATCATCGCCAGCCCTTAGACAGCTCACGCTACTACATTTGTACGAGAATTACCGTGATTCTACGCATATTTACACTGATCGATCTGTCCTTCCAAGTAGCTCCGCGGCGGCAATCGTCATACCAGCGAAAGCTACAACAATCAAATTTAAGATGACCCACGCGACAACATCGACGACAGCAGAGCTCGCAGCGCTCTTTACTGCCCTTCATCACATTGGTGATGAACCACCACATAAATGGACAATATTCTGCGATTCGAAGGCGGCACTGCAGTCTCTACTGTCACCTTTACGACGCGGACCACACGAACAACTAATATTCCATATTACAGAGACGTTGCAACATATAAGTGAAGCAGGCCATGAGATAACCTCTTAGTGGCTTCCAAGTCACTGCGGGATTATCGGCAATGAACGGGCGGATCACGCTGCCCGCTCAGCCCATACTGAGGAGCGCCACGTCCCAATTCCTCATTCTAGAACTGACGCAGCACGGAAGCTCCGCCTACTTGCTCGGCAGTGCACCGCGTCGCAATGGAATGAGCCACATTTAAGAAACACGCGACTGTACTCACTTGATCCAACACTAAGTCTTCGAGCGCCATCACAGCTTCGCCGTAGAGACGCCACGCTTTTATATCGACTTTGGTTGGGCGTTGCCTTTACTAAAGCCTATGCATTCCGCATAGGGATGACCGACAGCCCAACCTGTGACCACTGCGGCCATGAAGAATCAATTGGCCATATTTTGTGTGCCTGCCCGCAGTACAGTACACAGAGGGCATGCCTTCGCCACGAACTTGACCAACTGGACGACCAAGCGCTATCCGAAAAAAGAATTCTAGAACATCGAAAGGACCTACCGTCACAGAAGAAGGCCGTGCAAGCGCTATTGCGCTTTTTGCGATCTACCGGCCTGTGTGAACGACTTTAAATGGAACGCCTTTTGTGTGTGTGTGCCTCCATGTGTGCGTGTTTTTTTTTCTTTTTTTTTGCGTTTTCCTCTCTGTCATCTTTCTAACCCCTATCCCCCATCCCCAGTGTAGGGTAGCAGACTCATATCTGGTTAACCTCCCTGCCTTTCCTCTTCATTCTCTCTCTCTGGCTGCGCCACTGACCCCACGGTGCGTATTCACAGAACTCTCATACGCCAAAGTTGTTCGTAAGTACAAATTCTGCCAATCCCGATCATGGTCATATCATTAGCGAAGGCGGTCAGGCAATGGCAAATAGAACTTACGAACGCAATGCTTCGTGAATATGGTCCCAGACTCTTAATCTTAAGGCAGAACGAGTGGTTTCTCTTTTTTTTTTTTACTTTTTCACAGTGGGCAAATGGGGTGTAAAATTGTCGCGAATCGGACATGAGCGATCACTATACTGCAACGCAGAATGAACTCGTTGAAGCGCCGGTGGCGTCCGGCCTCTTTCCGAAGGTTCGTTCGTGCCACAAAAGCAGATACGGACGTTTACGTGCATAAATGATGCACGCTACGTCGTCGCTTCAGCCAAGTCATTCCTGTAAGCGTTGGCTTCAGCCTAGGAAAACACGCGACAAGCGCGAAGGTAAACGCCTGCCCACTGCCCACGGGCCTCAATATAAACATTGACAGCAGTACTGCGCTATGAAAGCTCACTTTCCACCGTCTTGCATTACGTAGTGCAACAACAAGTAGATTCCTATATATGTGTATATAGAAATCCAACCGATCTCGGTGATTGTGTGTTCAAATGGCGCAGCGAATTTGGGAGAACATAGTATGCAGGTGCACTGAAATCCGTAATTTGAAAAGAGAATTCTGGTGTAGTCGGATAAAAATCACAGCTTTTGAGGCAGCACAGGGGCCGCAGGTAACAAAATGCAGCCAATGACTTCATGCCGATTTATTTTCTAATGTCATAAAAAGAGTGGTGTTATCGCGATATCATTATGTCAGCGAGATAAACGCCAAACACTTTGAGGAATGTTGCTCACGTTAAGCAAAGCGAACCGTGAAATAAGTCCTTGTTTATTTGAAGGCCCAAATGCATTTTTCTTCCCTCTTCAACTCCTCGCCCTATCATCAATATAGTTAAATATTGCAAGCAAAAAAAGATGCTAGTACTTGCACACGCACACTCAAGCTTCTCAAGCAGTTGTTACGTACAACAGAGTTGTACATAATAAATTAAATGTAGTTAATCACTTGTAATTAATTAATTTTAATAACTCTGTAATTACCCGATTACCTTTTTATGTGTCAATGCCCATTAAAACTCAGTTACCTTTTTCGGTAATCAATAACATGTAACGAGTTACTTTACTGGTGATACAAGCTGCTACAGGCGACGCAGCTTTGATCACTTGAATTTGGCAGGAACTACAATAGAACGCTCGCAGTCGTGCGACGCTGCTGCATCCTCGCGGATACGCATGTTCAGAAAGGCAAATCCGGCGCTCAGTATTTGTTTCCTTATCTTAAAGGCAAGTCGCGCTGCCTGTATTGTCGGCGTAGGGAGCCTTTATACACTTAAGGGTGGTGTCAGCCTTTGAAATGGTACTTTTACGCCCGCTACATGCTGGGCTTCAATCCCCGCTAAACTCGGCGATTTTCGAGACTCAAAATGTGGGTCCGCCAAGATGCCACCCACATCATGATCTAGATAAGCCACGGTAACTGTGCCCGTTGGTCTCCTACAAGTAATCATATTTCTTTAATAATCCTTGCGCCCAACCATCAAAAAATATAGCGCACGTAGACTATACAACACAAAACACGTACGTTTACTGAGTAGTCAATCAGACCTACATAAAGTTCCTTATTACCGAACATTTCGAAAAGCACATCTTACGTGCAACTGCGAGAGTGAAAACAGGGCTTCGTGCACTTCACACTTCTTCATGTGAGACGATGCCACGAAAGACACGCCACCACACTGAAGACTGTTGCTGTGAGTGTTTCGCGTGACATACTAACGTAGAGAAATAAACTATTCATACACTCGTAAAATAAAAAGGTAACACGCCTTTGCAAAATTGCCAGAGGTGTACCTATCAGGCCGCTATAATATATCTAACTACAATATCTATCGAATATCTACAACCAGAAACGTCACCCGCCCCTTGCCGCCACGAAGTCGCTGGTTTGATTGCCTACAGCCGCAACGGGCGCATTCTGGCGGTGGTGGAACGCAAAATAAAAAAAAAAACGTTCGTTTTGAGTGCCCGTTAAAAAATCCCACGGGGTCAAAATTATTCCGTAACCTCCCATTATGGCGTCCTTTTATAGTCCCTGTGCGGATCTCTAACGACTTTAAACACCACAGTTTATTTTAAAATCAAATAGCTGAAATGTCTCAGTAGACAAATATGTCGGCGAGTGCGAGCATGCGTCAGTCTATGCCTTGCATTTCTATGATGTTGCCATTAAAAAAAAGCTGGCTCACGACCTCTCCCAGCTAAACGCGAATAAATTGGGGGGCTATGGGCGCTAGCAATGTTGTGCAGTAAGTACTTGCTGCAGTGTTTGGTGCGGATGTTTGAAGGTTTGTTTTTATAACAAGCACGGAACTGTCACTTCAGTGATCTTGTCAACCTAAAACAACTAAAATATTCTAAGACGTATACCTTGAATCAGGTCACTTCCCCGGGACACGCGACAATTGCCTTGAGGAAGTTACGCACGCCACTTCGAAGAGGAAATTAGGGGATACAATTCTGCCATGTGTTTGTCAACATAGTGTTGTGTACAGTGTCTCCGGTAATACGCCAAATCCGGTTATCCAGTGTACCAGCAATGTAGATGTACGCTGTTGTCGAACTGCACCAACTCTTACGCAACGTTCGCAAGCATACCCGATTTACGAATTTACTCTCAACAAAAACGCTATTCTTTCTTTCTCTTTTCTGTTTTGCTATACTTCGGAAAGCTTGAAAGTGACTTTGTCTGGCTGCAGCAGTGGGCCATTTCTCTGACGTTCCCCAGTTCATCTATCGTACTCTAAGAAACATAATATATAGACGGCGAATATATTTTTTGTGCTTGCACCTGTTACATGAAAAAAGAAAGAACCAATGAAAGTGTAACAAGAATAAAATACTTGACAGGAACTCTGTATAGGCAACGAAATCTCGCCACGTAGGCGTTTTCGCCCTATCTAGAAGCAACCGCGATTGCCTATATAGCCAACTATGAAATTTCGCGACGTCAAGTGTAACGCCCTAGACGCTGCTTAGCAGTGGTAATTACGTGAATACTTTTTGCTTCTTCGTGTATCAGGAATTTATCGGCTCCGATGCGAAGGCAGTTCTGCTGGATGCCGGCGCCTGCCTTACGACCACCGCCAATGACTAGACTGGCTAGATAATACCGAACGCAACGTTTCGCTTGGCGTGGTTGTCATAGTATGACCATAGCGTGCCGCGCCAAGAATTGCTAGTGCTACTGGAGAGTGCGCTGATACATAGGTTTACGAGATTAAGCCAGGTTTAGGCTAATGAATCAGCAAACAGTTTATTATTCTTTGTGCTTCACAAGCAGAAGAGTGTCATTCCAAGTCGTATTCAAGGAATTTAAAAAAAAAAAAACTTGTTCCAGGCTTTTCAGAATGGGAGGGCAAAGTGCTCAGGTGGGCGCTGTGCCCAGCCGCAGACACTTAATGGCCATGGCCGTGGGGAACCTCAGGGTCGCACGCAGTGGCCGCGTCGTGGATGTCCTGGATCTGCTCCTTCTGCAGAGACCGCGAAGTTGAGAATATTATGGTGATAGCAATCATATGGACACTCCAAGCGAATTTTCGCCGACCTAGTCGCCGTCGCCGTCAGCGTCGCCGTGAGGTTGCGTATACATTTAGGTATAAGTATGCTATATGCCATGCCATGCTGTATGACGTGCGGTGTATGCGGGTTATATCGCCACACCATTCTATCACTAAAGCTGCTCACCCCAGGTCTTACATTCTTCACAAAATTATTCCTCGGAATTTTGGGAATGACAGCCCACAAACGCATGTCATGAATCCAAACACTGACAGCGCATGTCTCTTATTTGAAATGTTCTCAGACTTAACTATTAAAAGTGCGAAACAATAACAGAGCTCAAACCTGAAAATTATGTAATTTCATTGGCGCGGCTGTGCACTACCTCCTTGATCGGCCCAGGAAAGAGGTTTGAAACATACCCGATAGGGAAAGATGGTGGTAAAGTCGCTAAGAAAGACGTTGGCTTTAATTAACAAACATAAATGAAATCGTCCGATGGCAGGTTTCAAACAGAGAACCGCTAGCACAACAACTCGTTTTTACTTAGTCAGTTCACGTTTACTTTAATTCATCCTGCCACTACAGCTACGAGTCTTGCACTTCGTGTAATATTCTAATATGTTGCTACCGCATTCATTGCTTCGCCCTTATGGCGACATTATGATTTTATCCTTTCTAGTAAAAACAAATCAGATCCCGTCGCACACGTTCTGGCATTAACACTGAAATTATTGTGTCACTGTTATTGTCAAGTAGTGCCTATTTAACATATACATGCTATACCCGCCGCAGCGATTCGGTGGCTGTGACGTGTTCAGTACTTGAACACAAGGTCGAAGGTTTGAACCCGCCACCGAGGTTTGAACCCGACCTACTCTAGCTGCAGGGCTTTCTTTTCCTGTTTACTCAAGGAATAATTATCTCATTTGTCGTTAGGATTCAGTAACTAATCGAGTTGTCTCCAAGTGCGTCGCTTGTTTTCGTTTTATACATCCAGTGACGCGGCGAAATGAAATGTACCTTCCTCTCCCATTTCCCTCCCTTTGTGCAGTTTCACCTTTCTTTCTCTCGTTCTCTAATGGGGGCAGTGGGCACCCTTCCCTTGACCCGCCGTGGTCGCTCAGTGGCTATGGTGTTGAGCTGCTGAGCACGAGGTCGCGGGATCGAATCCCGGCCACGACGGCCGCATTTCGATGGGGGCGAAAACACCCAGGTACTTAGATTTAGGTGCACGTTAAAGAAGCCCAGGTGGTCAAAATTTTCCGGAGTCCTCCACTACGGCGTGCCTCATAATCAGAAAGTGGTTTTGGCACGTAAAACCCCATAATTTAATTTTTTTCCCTTCCCTTGACATTGCCCCAAGTCAGGGCTTCGTAATGCCAGCACCCTAAAATCAAAGCCGAAAGATTGAACCTCCAACGCAAACTGACACAAGCATGCGTATATTACTTGCTTGGGATTAATTAGTTATAGTTAACACTGTTGTCACGGAAAAATTAGGGCTCGTCAAGTGTAAAAAGAAAAGAGGAAAATAGGGAAATAAGCAGACGTAAAGTTCGCTCTAGGCGACACACGCACAAAATTGAGAAGACAAGCACTTACGGTGAAGTACTTTGCCATAGCTCCCTCCTGTATTGTAAAAAGAGAAAGAGAGAATATATATATGGGGTAAATTATGGCACTTTTCATTCACGTTTCCTTAAAATTCTGACACATTTAACAAATTTTATTTCATAATTATGCCGTCTGCAAAACATCAGAGCCCGTATTCTCAAAATGCTCTTTCGGTGGAAATATAATCAGTGAAGGCATCCGGCCGGTGGGAAAAATTACTTACGAACGAGAAGCTTTGTGAATGTGACTCCTCGGTGACTATACACGAAAATTCTCGTTCCTAAGTGACTTCTCCAATCGGCCATCACCGCGCTGATGGCGTCTCGTTACGAAGCCGATCGCTACATAGACTGAAGGGTATTCGAAAGACTGCCAACGAGGAAAAATGCCTTGCAAAAGAAGGTTTAGAATGCGGGCATTAATTCAGTGCATGAAAACTCGGTAGCGTGTGAAGTTCTTGAATATCTCATTACATAATACGAACAGATGAGAACGTAAAAGATAATGGAAGACGAAGTCATTTAGTCACGATTCGCTCATTGATATACCACAGCTGGAGAGTGCAGAATAAGAATATGTAACCTTATTCAACTTGTGTGTAAGTGCTTTTTTTTTGCTTTAATCACACTAATCGTAAAAGCTCGCCAAGATGTCAACCTTGCCAAGGTCCAGAATGATGTTAACCTTGCCTGTTTAATGTAGCTCCAGGGCCTTAGTACTACTGTACCATTTGAACGTGATCCACGTTTTGAAACACCCTCTCGGTACATACATTCACGTATCAGTACACTGCGATGCATGTTTTTGTCATATTACAACCGAGTACTTTTCATTCTGATATGTGTATTTCTTGGCAATGGCTCCTGAATTGAGAATGAATTAACTTAATTTTTCATATTTCATCATTAGCGATGCTTCTACGAACTCATCTCTCTCTCTTTAGACTTCTATTTGTGGCACTGTACTCTTTCTTTATCATTAGGATAACTTGGAAAGTCACTGAGCCGTCAGGCGTATGTAGATGCCCTTAGTAAGGATTTGAGGATCCTCACTGAAAGCACCGCTTCACTGAAAGAAGCATCACTGAAAGAAACACGCACCAGGTCGTTTCCTTCGCACATCTTTCGCATGGCACAAGCACGGTCAGCGCAGCCCAGTTGCTGCACCGCATTGTCAAAGACGGCGTTGGTCTGAAAAATAGCACAGGTACAGCTGAACAAACGAAGTCTTGAAGGCCATCTAGCATGACTCTCAAAGTGACCGAGTACCACCAGTACGATGTCAGGCCACGCAATTAGTTATACCGGCCGTCGTAAGTTATTGGACCGCATTCAGCGCCAGTGAAAAATTAATCTTCTGAAACTCCTCGTCAGGCTGAGAGTGCACTGACGTTCTCGTACTGAAGGCACAGGCCTAACATACCACATCTAAATTGTACGCACAGATGCATGCAATTAAATTTTGTTATCTCGCTAGCGCAGCGAAAAACATTTCTCCGCAATTAGCCACCAGTGCCAAGACACTACGCTTTCACGAGGCTTTCGAGGAAATGTTAAACAATTTTGTGAGCACGGCGATCTGCACTTAGATAGAAGCAACGTCAGAAAAGGAGTGCCAGGCACCACTGAAGTCGTGCCGTGGGGTCTATAGATAACCTGCTTCATTCCTGGATGACCCTCACAATGCGAAAGCAGCGCTTCCGAGACATTGTTCGAAATTTTATCAGCAACGTGAGGTTTAGTTTTTCACCGAATTATTAATTAGCAAGGAAACGGGAAAAAAAAACGCGGCATACTGGCGACTCCTTACCCATGCTCGTTGTCGCGCTGCTGACATCTGGTGTCTGCTGCCCGCGCTTTCGCCGGGCCGAATGTACAAAGCGCTGCTTGTATTGGACCACGTCGTGATTACGAAATAACATAGGTGTTTCCATGGGGAGTCACTAATTTTTTCCGTTATTGATGTTGGATTGAAAACCACAGCCATTTGACCTCTTTCTGTCGCTGTCCATTCCTGAATTGTGGTAATTCTCTCATCGCAGCAGGAGCGCAAAACTTCCCGCCCTTGACGGGAAAAGGAGCGTTAACAGCGACAAGTTCTAATGAATTACGCATGTGATGCCAAGTTTCCGATTGACGTACTTGGAACGTAACTGGGAGCCTTCGCTGTATTCCTGTCGAGGCACGCACCTACCAGTGCGTTTTGCTGAACTCCGTCTGTGCTGGTGGTACTGGGAACACGAGGCCGAATGCTACTACTCTCAAATTATTTATGCACTGGCTAAACATGTCACATTGATAGTTACGTGCTGATGTTTATGTATCCACGTAAATTAGTAATACGCATTTGCGTTCTTACAGAACAAAATGTCTGTGGCGCAGTCTAGCTTACTGTATAAGCTGCTGTTTACATCAAACATCTTTATTTTTATGCCGTACAGGGCGCGTTCATCAGTAATTACAGATTGTCACAGATAGTATCGAGACGTTATAAGCTTCGGTAATTTGCACTGGCAGTCATTTATGGTGTCCGTCTTCCCGTATCAGGCTTGGGCCGCCAAACTGTATATCCAAGTCTACAGGAACGAAAACCACTTGAGCAATCTTACCACCGGGAGAATCTTCTGCTTGATGCATTCGAGCTCCGTCACCAACACAGCGTCGCTCTTCTCTGCAACAAGAAGAAAAGAAAAAAAAATATGCAGGTACAACGCACATGTTGGAGTCCATGTGAAGCCAGCTTAGCTGAGCACAAGGATAAGGTCGAAAGATATAAAGCAAAGAGACGTATCATGACAGTGTACACGCTGTGGCTGTGTTTCATTGTATGAGAAGGGCAGCATTAGAGGTAGGGTGAAGGAACAACTCAAGAGAGATAATTGAAGCAGAATCTGCTAGACTGGGTAGCAGAGCACTGTGTCAGCGCCATCTCCATTTCCTTAGTTGGCAAAAAAAAAAACATTGCTTTTCTGCGCAAGCGTTAAGAATGCTGTATTATTTGCTGTTCTCTTTTTTCATCTTGCATGTCATGTGCCTACAGCTGTGTATGTGCTATGCAAATAAATAAGTTGGAAGTTAGCGCCCTTTAGCGCTCATTAGAGTTGAGAGGTGCAATGGTAGGTTGCACTCACAAGTGCTGAACGCACCACAAGGTTGCTGGTTGCGCGATAAGACTGCGCGAACATTGACCGTTTTAACGGGCTTTGTGTTTCATGCGGACACATCTGTTGACAGCTATCCTCAATAAAGAATAAAGTAAGTTCAGAAAGTGCGGTAAGTTGTTAACCGTCGCACTGACGCTTCCGGATGCTCAAACGAAAAAAGCCGGGAGGATTATGAATCAGCCGCTTTATCGTTCGACTGTAGTATGCAAATTTTTACATATTTATATGTGAGCGCATGGGCTATTTACACTTATACTAAGGATAGACGCAAATAAACAAATTTTAGCACTAGTAGGGAGACATTTTGCAGAGTTTAGGAAGAGCACGAGCGAGTCGACCGTCGCCTGTACCGACTCGTAGAAGACGAGAGCCTCTGCCGAACTTACTGCAAAGCTCCAGGTGATGAGCCGAAGTTGAAGCCACGAGGGCGACCACGAGCAGGCAGGATACGAAGACAGCCTTCATGTTGAGTGATCAACTAGGGAGTAGCTTACCGCTCTTTCAAGACAGATAGGAGAGATACTGAGAGCGCATGGCACCGCGAATCTCTTATATACCCACTGGCCGTACGTGTGTCACACATCGACGCAATAGCATAAACACAGCGGAAGAGTAGCGGGTGGGAAGGGGGGGGGGGGGGGGTGAAGAAGGAAAAAGCAGACGAAGATAAGGTCGCAGCAGTGTACTCAAAGACCGGGCCCTGATTGGTCGAACCGTGGCGAGACTCACCGTTCCGACTCTCCATTGGCCCTCCTCGTAACCATCACCTCGACTACCACAACGCGCATGCGATTTCTGCACGCGCTGCTGTCACGAGCCCCGCTTAGTCAGCGTCCGCGCGCGCGCACCCCGCTCGTGGTGGAGTCGAGGGAGGCAAGCCCCCGGTGGGGCGAAATTCAAGGCCGGCTTCGCGCGCTCCCGCTACGCGGTGCGGAAAAGGACACGGAGGAGCCAAAAAGAAAACACGCCGTTGCGCGAGGCGCTGCAACCAAGTGCCGAAGAGACGTGCCCTGTCGCGGGCTTCCATTCTTTCTTTTTTCGGCGTTACTCGTGCGCTTGATGTCAGCTACGCGGTTGCGGAGCTTTATGCATAGCGAACAGAATAGACGCGCTGAACGAGGAAATGCAAGCGATGGAAGACTTGGCCGTCGGGGGTTACAAGACGCGAGAAATTGCATTTTATTGTTCCCTCGACGGGGGGCCGTGAAAAATGCGGCTTTTTCCTAGCTCCCTCTGTGGTCGTTTTGGTTTCGTGGATGCGCGAATGCGTCCGTCTGTGCGTGCGCGCGCAGCGTCTGCCGAGGCAGGTGCTCGTTAAGAGGCGTCGTAAACGGGCCCCGCGTTGACTGCTTAAATAATGAAACGACGCGTCCCGACGAAAGCGGCGATCGATAGACGAATGCCCGGAAATGGTCTCACCAGCGCTCGTGACCTCCGAGCGCCTTGGCTCCACTGCCCACCTTTCGAATGAAATGCGTTCTGACATCGTGCCAAGTGTAAAGTTGGAGTGGGAAAAGGCTCTTGCGTCTAGACGGACGATTTTCGGTCGTTGCGTAGTGGGCGTTGCTGCGATTTTTCTTCCACGAACGTCAACAAGTGCGAGTCTTGGCGTCGCGCGCCTCACTTCGCAAATGGCTATCACCCGAAATTTAATTTGACATCAATTTTGGAATGAGATTCGACCTTTTGCTTGTCAGACGAAGCATTACCGTGGTGGGCGAGGTATATGTTATGTATTTCGGTGGCAAGATTCGTACATCGCCCCAGAGGCAGAATGTAATCCTTTTTTTTCAATAACTTCTGGCTCGTTACAAGGCGCCGAGCTTCATCGAGTCCCGTTGGCAAGCAATGCTAGAGCGCTTCCTGTACACTTGCACACCTTTAGTCGTTCCGACTATAACGTTCGTACTAGTCGTCCTCATGTAGGTATACTATACAAATATCGTTAGTTAGACGGCCAACAAAGAAGCACGTTATCTTGAGGAGCACGACGATCCAACAACAATGTATCTTGCTGGCATTCGGGCCACTAAGAATGTTCCTTATGTTTCCTCGGAAAGACGGCACTGGATCTCGCAGAACGATTGCTTTTGAATCAGCGAGCTTTCGCCACGAATGGACAACTAACACGCCCTGTTTCCGCGCAACTTGTCGCCAATGTATAGCGGATGTGACTGTGCTGCATAAATGAATGTCACAGTCAAACATCCCTACATTGATCTAAAATTGCATATCGACGCAGTACGAAACAGTTCATGCTGACTGAGCACTTGTGCGCAGGGTGTGGCGCAAGTCGAGCTAGTTTTTGTGTTCGCGAACGTATCTCCAGCAGTATCCGCCTCTGTAGGCAATCGTGCGTTGAATAACAATCGTCGCGTAACGTAACCTATTGATTACAAATGAAAAACGTCGAACTGACGCACCCGGACGAATCCATCAATCACGAAAACACAAATCTTGCCTTTCTACGAATGTTACAATAGCTCAAGAGGTAGGTCGTACTCCTCTGTAATGCTGTAATTTATTTCGATGCTGGACTGTAGCGATGTACTGTACCGATCATTTGCTGATTCGGACTCGCTTGCAGGGAGTTGAATTGTGTAACATAAACTCTGCGGAAACCTGCACGTATGTAGGAGGTGGTAGACCTATTACGTGTAGACTTGGCACACACCTGAAAGTAGCACGAGGCTGCTGACGAAAATGTTGATGCAACCATTGCCTCGGAAAGGTGGTTTGCCGCAGTTGGATACCCTATAAGCATGATATATTTTTCTTCAACTGCGCAGCTACGTTTGATTGCATTAGTTTCGCGCTGTTTTCGAATGAATGACACAAGCGATGCTCTAAATGCCTGTTGCCCTGTTAACGACGCTAAGTAATTCAAGGTACTTTAGCTAGTAATTTAAGGGTTGTTTTTGACAAAATATCACTTTCATCTACGCGCTCTCCATAAGGAGGTGCTCGGCCAAAGATGACTTCCCCCTAGAAGCGCTTAAAACTCTCGTCCACAGCATCCATGAATATTCAGTTTTGTTTAGCTTATACTTAGGAGTAATGGTCAGTAATCGTTAAGCGAACCTCTGAGCGAACTTCTTCTACAGATAAAATGCTCTACCCAGGCACGATAGTGCTGACATCATATTTACTGCGTTTGATTAGGGTCGATGTGCGAATATTCAAATCTTTCGAATAACTAATCGTATATTGTTCTATTCGATGCGGTTTTCAATCAAATATGACAATATTTGATTCGGTCCTCGAATCGAATAGTCACTATTCGCAAATGCGAATATGTTGTAAACGATTTCGAATAGTTCACATTCCACCTGTGCACAATAGGACATGAAACTGAAGCAAAAATTAAGCAAGAATCATTCAAATTTCCCCCTGCCACAGTGGGCATGAGGAGCGTGAAGCTACGCAGAGCGTGTTGGCGTTGGCTCAAGGAGCCACACTTCTCCACCTGAACCCCAACCATTCGCACTCAAACGTCGCTCAGTCGTGACATTCAGGAATGCCTATTGTTTGGTAGTTTTATGAATGCTGCAGCCGTGTGTTCTCTTTGGGACTAAATCTCAATAAGCTCGATTGCAGCATTATTTGGGATTACAGTGGCGTCATCTGCAGTGACCATGCCAACTGGAGAGAAAAAAAAATGCTTTCTTCGCTCTGCCATCGTTGCGGTCAACGCGCATTTCGGTTTTATTCTCGAAAGTAAAGACAGATGCTAACGAACTACAAGTCTGCCTTGTAAACCTTCATTCGGCTAATTCGTGATCCCGCATTCTGCGAAGAATCCTGCTTATTCCTTTAAAATGATCCAATTGAGCTTTTGATTAAGCGCACTTTATAATCGGTAGAAACTTGCTAACGTACGGAAGAATGTCAACATTATTTTATAAAGCCGGTGATTATTCGAAAACACTTCGAAGAATATTTGATATGCGATTCAATTCGATTTGCTGTCGGCACTGTTTAAACCGTATTCGATTTGGTCTCAAAAAATTTCTATTCGCACACCCCTACCGTTGATAAAGTCTCGTTGGGCAGTACGTGCTCTGCTCTCAAAATGCATACGCGTAAAAGACGAACGCGGAATTTTCTTTCGCGTCGTCTCTACGTATCTCAATACCATTCCGGCGAGCAAGTTGTATACTTGCAATACTTAATTTGCGTTCCGCTGTATCTTCACTTTTTATGTCATGAAGAGAAGGGGCTTCCGTTCCTCGTGCCAGTCTCTCGTCTTTTTTTTCTTTCCGCTCATGTTTATGAAAAGCAAGGAATATTTTCTTTTGCATACTTGGCTACTGTTTTTCGCAACCTCAACTTTCCTCGGCGTTGTTTTGTTTAAAAGTTTACTAAGAAGGTGATCGATATTCGCTTCTGCTCCCGCCACACTCTCGTATTTCACGTGCGAAGGTAACTCTACGCTTCTCGTCTTACGCGTCGCCGACTGTTTTTGCGTTTCGTGTATTTTTTTTTTCAATTCCACTGCTTCTCGCTGCAAAAAAAAAAAAGAAAGAAAGAAAATTTGTATTTCTCACCAGCAACTAATTATGTTCCTCCTCTGGTGAATATTTGAGGCTCACACAAACATCTCATTTGTCTAACGCCGCTATGCTAAATCTAAACTCTCGGGGTTACAATTCTAGCAGAAACGATGACTTCTAAACATTCATAGCTGATAGCAAACAATCGTTCTAAATTAACGTTCTGCAGGATTACGGCAACACATGCTTTGTTCTCCCATCTTTTTTCTTTTTTTTTTTCCTTGCGTCTGTCGGTCTGTCGGTGGGTCGATCGGTGCAGTGTCAGTTCCTCTCGAGATTTATGTTGTCACACAGTCGGTCGGTCGGTCGCTTGCTCGGCCACAGAAAAAAAATAATAATTGAATCACAGTGACCGTTACCGATTAAACAAAATAATCGCTAAATTATAAAATTACCAAGAATTGATCGCTTACAAGTAATTAATTGCATATAATTCGTTACGTACAATTCTGGTTGTGTCATGCACCCGTAAATACGTTTGCTGTACTTGTTGTGAACTGTACTGGGGAGGCTGTCTGGATATTCGAAAAAAAAAATGTTTTCTCTCTTTGGATTGTCTGAGGAAATGAGTGAATTTGTACGTATGGCAAATTCAGCCACTCCGCGTGTGGTCTGCGTTCTACATGCGCACTATAGTTGCGCTAGTGCCTTGTGTTACCTTGTTTGCGGACAACACTTAGGACTGTGTTGCCCAATAGAAATGGAGTTGCCGGTGTTTACTAGATGATACTTTATTTTTGGGTACGTTTGATAGAAATGATAATGGCAATTCTGCGTTAGCTATGTTTTGTTCTATATTATGCTTCTAACAAAACACAAAACACGTCCCCATTGCGGTAAAACATATTTTTGCGGTCGTAGTGAAGTACAAATGTGGGGCTATGCGGGCTTATCATATATCCGGGGAGGCAATTGTTCTCTGCCTTTCACTGGACAAATGACCCGCCTTACTTAAAGTGCCAAGCGGCGCAGCCCATTGCACCAGTTCCGGCAGTGGTCTGACGACAGCCGCCTGTGTTGCTATCTGATAACGCGAATGCATATCCTGCGGTCCGGATTTTCCCAGCCATACAAAGCGAGCAAATTTCCTTTCTGTTGGCGGGCCCTTTCACGCCGCTAAAGATAAAGGCGCAAGAGACATTCCATATTCAAGCAGTACATCTCCGCTCCAACTAGTGCGTGCGAAAGTGGTTGTACGTAAACAACACAGAAATGCCGGTGATGCTGGTGTGACCGGAACACTGTTTTGTGCATGGCCCCATATAGTGACTCACTGCACAATCACCATCAATGCGTCAAAGCGCTGGTCTTTTTTCCGCCCTGTTAGTGGTGGATGGTGTTGCAGTCTAGTTATAATAAGGCAGCACGGATAAGCTGGCGTCCACAGCACTCAGCCTGTAAAACAAACAAACAAACACAATGCAGTCGGGATTCTTGAAAAAGAAAGCTTTGAAACTAAAAGCCTCTGAATCTCTCTAGCTTGGTGTTGCTTTGAGGTGAAAGCAAAATGAAGGAAAAAGTAGTGATTTTATTCCATTTTCTTTCTCGATGTCGCGCTCCGCCAATGGTTCGAGCAGCGTTGTTACACTACGTTCGGACGGTCGTGCATGAGTGGTAGGTGATAAGAAGTGATAGAATTAAGCGAAAAGAACAGCCAATTTAGACGAGCCCAACTTTTCGTTCCGTGCAAATCTCTCTACTTTTCAAATTTTTGCAGAACTCATACAGTTGCAGAGAATGATATTGTTTATTGCCTACAATGCGACAGAATGCTGTCGGCCGGAAGCACTATACTGCACAGAAACGGGACCAAAATCGCTTAGCAGTTGGTAAGATATATATATATATATATATATATATATATATTATAATAACGTGAGGCTCACGTTCGCTGACATTGAACTATACTACCCATACGCTGAACTAATGTTAGATTTCGCAAATACATTAACTTTTAATATTAAAATCCCCGTTGCATTTATCGAATCAGCGGCAGCCGATATTCAAGAAATTCTTATTTACTAGGAATGGCGCCAATGGCACCCCTTTCGGCATATCCGTCTTTCAAAACGTAGTGGCTAAACACGTCGGTCATAATTATGCCTGTCATTGTTCTTTTCTAAAAGTTATTCTGACGTACTCAGGGTCAAAGCTACGTGGCAAGTGAGTGCACATTACCGCAGCGCATTTTATCAACCTTTCTCTCCGTCCTCCTGTCACGAATAATGCTTTGCGGATGAAACATATTTAACGTGTGCATTCAGCAAGTTCCCAAATCTTTATGACCAGTTGTTTCTTGGGTAGCACATGTTCGCGCGCTCGAGTGACACAAGGGGTTGGTGCTACGAGCGAGGTCAGCAACTTGTCAATTGCCAAATGAGAAACGAAGTAACCCGTTTTTCCGAGGACTTGCGGTGACTCTGAATGGCCATACGAAAGGACTTGAGAGTTTCTTCCCCATTTCTTTTTATTTCTTTATACAAAGATTTCCCTTGAATATTGTGATTTTTTTTCTTCCTAACTTTCGGAGATGCTGCGCTTTTATGAACATCGCGTTTAAGGATGTTCACAAAAAACAAGGTATTGTATTCTTACACCGTGATATTTTTCTGACATGGGACATAGCGACATAAAAAATTGCTATGACGATAAGATCAGAGTGAAGTGATGGCTGTTTTTGTTCCCTGCTTCCTTTCTATTTTTCTTACTTACGCAATTTGTACCTCGAAAGGGTCATATTATTAAACATGAACCTTCACTTCCTGCCACGCGCACTACGCAGTTCTGACATGCGATTCATTCTCCACGCATATAGCGCTGCGGTGTAGACGGGATCTTAATCAATGTTGTCTAATCGTCTCTTCCTGAATGTCCAAATATGTTTTATTGCGGTATCCATCTTCTATGGAGGACAGCCTTCGAGAAATTTATTTTCGGGGTTGCTATATTGACTTGTGCCTGTCATTAAACACCACTGCAGCGTGATTACAGGCCCCGTCATAGAATGGCTACGCTCGCTGCAGGTTGGGTAGTAATCGGCGAAATTCGGCGACGTACTGGCTTCGCGTTATCCTATGCAAGGCAGGCGGCACCGCCGTCGAAGTTTTGCGTCTTTCTTTACGCCTGCGACCGTCATCCTTGGAATGCTGTGTGTAGGAAGAGCACTTCCCCCTCCCTTGCGCGCACGCGCGCTGTGACGAAGTCTGCAGAACTGCTCTTCGAGCAAAACCACTAGCTATTACATTTTTTTTTTTTTTTTGTGCCGCACAAATGCAGCGCAACCGCAACGACATGTGCGCCCGCGAAGCGTGCACATCTGAAAGTGTTTTTCGACGCGCGGACCGGTTCCTTGCCTCCTCCATGTCAGACGTATTTCTCGGCTGCTGTATACTGGGGCTGCTCGTGAGGCTCTTTGCCTTATGTAGGTAACGTAAAGAATGAATTTTTCGCTATGTAGATTATAAAAAGACGCAACATATATTGCAGGCCTGCTACTTCTTACAAGCTCAATGCCGTGCAGTATATGCCAAAACATTTAAGCTATATACCCCAAAATTCCTTGTGCTTTCCAGAAAAGCATGGAGAGGATGTACCTTATACTGTATGAGGCGAGAAATGCAGGTGTCGAGCGCAAATGTAACGAGTGAAGGGGCATGCATGAAAATAAATTCTTGCTCTGTATCGCAGGAAACACGCTACTTCTGCATTCATTGCTTCAAGGGCGAGCTCTGAGACCTTTCTGTCCCTTGACACTGACACCTGACACTGTCACCTCACCTCTGACACCTATCTGGGAGCAATTTCAAGTGAACACGTGAGTTGAAAATCTCTCTTAGGAATGCTGGAACCTGCTTGAGAACACAAAACTATGGCACATTTTTGCCCAGTTCAGCAAGTAAGGCGGTAAGGCTACCACTTGTTATCACAGGGGGTGAATATCGGTTGGCGTCACGAGCATGAGCCTGTGAGCCAGCATCATCGTCCAGAAAACAAAGCTTACCTTACATAAGGGTGTTTTCGTGTTGGCTTGTGTTCGAAGAGCAATTACACGTGATACCAATTGGCGTCCCAATGAAGCATTCGCCGTGCCAATGACCAACTGAGCATGACAGTTACGTACAGGAGCAGTTACGTGAATACTGGTTCTGTTCCGAAGAACGAAATCAAGCAAATCAACTTTCCAAAGAACTGAACCCGACGGCAAACCATTTGTTCGAGAATATGGTGTGTTAACGGGCTCCTCGTGGTATATACCACCCTCCTTGTCTGCAGAGGAACGGGCATAGGAACATGTGATTGCTATGTACTATAGAACGTGGAGGAAGAAAATGAGCATGTACCATCAGCGCTTACTATCTCTCTGTGCCAGAACATACAAGCGCCAACACCTGCGATTGCTACCGCAGCGAATATTCGCACCACGGTCTAAATCTCGCGCACACTGGTCGCGTTTCCAATTGCGCGGAGTAAATGTACACGATTGTGGAAAAGGGGCTAGTACTCATGTCCGGTTTTCGTGGCATTGCTCAAGTCGTAATAGCCGCGAGCTAACTGCATACTCAATTATTTAAATGTAATGTGCGCTCGTTTGCGCGTTACAGGTTTTGTGCACTCAGATATTAACGCACTTTTCATCTTGCAGTTCTTTGTCGTGCGTGACGCACACGCCCTTAGGGCAGCGCCGTTTGATTGCTGAATATAGAGACTACCAATTAGGGGTGCGGAAGCTCAAGTGCAATGCATCTAAGGTTTAGTGGCAGTTGCACTTTTCAAAATTGCTAATTTCCTCGCAAAGTTCTCGAGTACGATTGTACTCGACAAAACACCAATGACTTATTGGACTGCGATGCCGTGAAATATAAATTCGGAAGTAAAGGCTCCTTGACAACACCACTGTGCATCGTTACCACTGAACTGTTTCGTGCTTTTAAGTAAACACTGTCCTCGGTCAAAAATCTATATAAGTAACGTAGCGTAACGTAGCCCTGACGACAATGTTCGCGATGATTAACTACCTTTCAACCCCTCAGAACTGACGACAAAATGCGGTGTGAACATATCCACACTGCTCGGCGTCTCAGCGCAACACAACGAAAGCAGTTTACGCAGGCTCTTTAGGAACCGTCCCCTAATCTCAGCTTCTGCCTTATTACAAGTGCCAAAAGGTCACACTCGATGCGAGTCGCTAGATTTGCCTGCAATTACCAACAGTGAATTTCCAAACTGGAGTGAAATGAGTTAGAAGACTGTCACAAGCGTCATTTACAAAAAAGAAAAAAAAGAAGAAAAAAAGAAGCGTGTACAGCTTCTGACATGAATGTAGACCATTCAGTTACACACACTTCGCAATAGTTGCGAAACGTGATTGAAACCCTTGGGCGTAAGCCACTGAGTATATACTGTTGAGTTCGAGGAGCCCATTCCGCTTCCTCACCCCGGATCTTTTGTGTAGATTTGACACCAAGTGTTAGGAGGAGCGGGGAAGAGGAGCGGAGTCGAAGGTGAGGGGGAGCGAGACCGGCACTGAGCCCGACTGACTGATTGTCCGCCGTGTCAGACATCCCCAAGTCTGAGCCCCCTAACCGTTCTTCCACCCCCACCCCACCCCCCACCCCTACCTCACTGCCCGCCCTTCCGATGCCACTGTCCGCTGGTAAAACTTTCCGCCTCTTCTCTGACGTCAGCGGCTTGCCTCCTCGTGTGTTTCCTCCTATTCTCCCAAACATAGAAAAGGAACGCTAGCCCCCTGCCCGTTTGCGGGCCCCGTCGTGAACGGGCAGCGCGCTGCATGCTGCTGACTTCGGCCCCAATTTGCAGCCCGCCCCTGGTGCGATTGCGCCTGAGGTCGTCACGCACGTGAAAACGACGAAAGGTTCGGTCCTGGAACTGCCGCTGCTGAAGCCGTGCCGTCTTACTGCCCTCGGCGAAATATAAGTGTTCCGTAGAGGCTTTCGTCTCCGAAAAGTCATCGTATTCTATAATAGTGTCTTTTAGCGGTGCTACGGAAAGTACGGTATACGTTACGGTAAGTGCGTAATACCGTACCGGTCGAGGACTGCGCATGCGCGAACTTTACCGTACGGAATTACTTTCCGTACGGCATACTAGACGATAAGGAGTCGCTAAGGCTCGACTGGCACCATGTGTCGCGAGCCGAGCTGCACCCAGCCAAAACGGTTAGAAGCTGATGTCGGCCACAGAGTCCATGCCGTGCATGTTCAAGTCTCGTGTGCGTTTTTCACGATGATATGACCAAGGCGCGAGTTAACATTATTATCTTGACCGCCTGCGCTTGGCAGTAAATAGCAACGGTATCTAGTCGGAAGTCGCAGTCTTGCGCCCACAACAATGCCAACATAAAGAAAGCTTTTAAAATAACAGCGAATTTCTTTCCTGCTCGTGTGTATATAGTATGTTATGTCCGTAACTCACGTTGACTTAATTCTTGCTTATTTTCTGCAATTCCTCGCTGAAATGATTTCATTAAAGAAACGAAATTCTCGATACTCAATAAAATTTAATTGCCGCTAACTCTCCTAATCAATCCATATTATAGCAACGAAGCATCGTACCCTTAGCAGATAGCATCCCAGCACTGCATGTGATACAGCAGTAGCATGGATAGAGTAGTCTTTGACCGCTGTTCCTCGTGTTTGTATTAATTTCGCTTAAGAGCTAAAGTCAATAGCAAAATACGTCCACTGTTCTGTGTTAGGGCTTCAATATCTTTTGTTCGATATTAGCGAAATGAAAAGAAATTGCTTAGGCAGTACAGATGACTGCACGTATTTCTCAGTCCTATGGGATGCGCTGCAGTTGTGTTGTCCTTCATTAGTGTACCGCTCTCTTTCTCCCTCTCTCACTCTTATATGCACATGTCCTACGTGCATAAAGAGAGCCTTTGTAGCATATAGCTGCGCTTAATGGAATCACGCTTACGTCTCAATTCGCGCTTTCTATCCGCATTATACTGTCTTAGTTAGGTGATGGTTTGAGAAGTTGCAACAGATTCAAATTTCTCGAAATATCGTGTTTGTTCCGTCTCTTCAGACTACTTTATTGTGAATACAGGCAACTCGTACAGCACGTGTACCTTTTTTCTTGTTTTCTTGTTGTTTTTTTTTTTTTCAAAATGAGAATTACAGGTTGTCTCCCGATGGACATATTTCACCGCTTCCAATTATCCCAAAGAATAAAACATAACTAAAGAGCCACTATATATTATGGGTGTCGTGGTATTTTTCTCACGGTAATATGTCGCCAACGTCGTTCTGTATGCTATTTCTGGGACACCTAGGCAAAAAAAATTTCACTTTATTGAAAGCAAACTGGCCCGATCTCGAATCCAAAGGACTGGTGTTCGCCGCCGAAGTCGGATGGCTGGAAGTCTACAATGGGCAGTGTGGCTGGCTCCTTGGTCTTGAACACGAACACCGTCTTGCCATCCCGGTACTGAAATTGAGGAGTACAATGCGAAATGGGAAAGCTTAAATTCCAAGCGGCTTAAATTACCGCCGCTGTCTGCAACACAACACCGCGACCCCCCAGTTATAAGTTGCTGCTGTCTAAAAACAGAGGCCTTGGAGCTACGACGTGAGTCTTCCCTTCCGACTGTGTCACCGTCCGCACGGACACTTGCTGCACAAGTGGAGTGGCAGGTGCTTAAACAGCAAACGAATAAGTATTACAAAGAGCAGTGGTGATCATGTTTTTAAGGTATGCACGTTTGCGTGGACGACTGCTGACTGGGAAATCAGCCAGGCTCACGTTTTTTTTTTTTTTTTTCTCAGAAGTAATGATAAATTCATTTTGGCACGAATAAGCTGCCTCTTCTCTCCGCGTAAGCTCTAAACAAACTAAGTGGCTCCATTGGCCTCGCTTTAAACAACTGGCTCTGCCTGTCACGCAAGATGACCCCGTCGACTTCACTGAGAAGTCGACGTAACAATATCGCAAAACTCTACGAAAGAAAATATAACTCTATTCCACCTATTTATTTATTTATTTATTTATTTATTTATTTATTTATTTATTTATTTATTTATTTATTTATGTCCTTTCACAAATTTCAACTCCGTCCTAAAAGACTTTTTACCCGCCGCACTAGCTCAGCGGCTGGTGCGTTACGCTGCTGAGCTCGAGATTGTGGGTTCGACCCAGACATTTTGATGGGGGAGAAATGTGAAAAATGTTCGCGCACCATGCAATTGGGTGTACGTTAACGAAGCCTCGATGATCAGAATTAATCCATAGTCCACCATTACGACGACGTACCTCATAAGATCGTGCTTTTGGCAGGTAAACACCCCCCCCCCCCAAAAAAAAAAAAAATTTGTTTAAAAGCTGGCGTACTGCACGCCGATGGAATGAATTTCTCGACTAGACGTACGCTCGCGTTTACATATCGTGTCTCGCTATGTTTCTAGCCAATGGTCTCACATGCACTAAGCCAGTCGCAGTGATGACGAGAATGGGCGCTGTAGGCGTATAGTGCTATGTGTGATCGCCGCAGGCTCCACACCATCCTCTTGTCTTTTCGGTAGATGCGTGCGGAATAGCAGCCTTGTTCATGGTAGTTCGCGCCTGCGCCGTTCTGACAAATAAAAAAACGCTATCGCGCGAATTCTTCGTCACGATAGTGCACAACCACATATTTTTCTTTTGCGCTCACGGTGTCGAGTGAGCAGCTTTAATATTTGCCAGATGAAGAAAGCAAAACTCGATCTTAGCAATGCAAAAAAAAAAAACTGTGATATTATTTCATGCCAATTCAATGGCGCGCGTCTTGTTTCTCACCAGTTACAGTTCGCGCATTACCGTTTTTCTGGTTTGGTCTCGCTTGGCGAGCGTTCCAGAGCGCGAGGGACTTCGCACAAGCCCTATTTGCATTCACGAAAAAGGTTTATTACAACACACGGGGTAAGTTCCGGTCAAGACAGCTCTGCAGCACGTCCGATGACTATCTCATACATAGCCGCTGAGGAGTGCCGTTCGCGTTTGTCTAAATAAACAACGATTCACTGCCGGAAATGCATCTTGTGTGCAGCCACGCAGCATCACAGCAGCCAAAGGCAAGACCGCTTATAGTATATTTCGTTGATGTCCTTATTATTTTTCTAACGCTTCTTTTTTTGCATGTGTCGTTCAGCCTTTAGAAATGCGCCCCTACACCCTTGTTTCATGTCCAAATAATATATATTCACTAGAGCAGAGGCATTGCGACATTCCACATTCCTGCAGTATAAAAGCTTTATACATATACTTAAGATCCTTCGCTTTCGGGTTTTATTATTTTTTTTTTTCGGGGGAAGGGAGGGGGAAGGGGTAGAACCTGGGTGTTATTTTAAAGAGGGAAGCCACGGAGAAATCGGGGATCTTATTGTCTGGCAGCTCAAATCCGAGATCGTTCTGGTAGCATTCACGAACGATTAACACAGGCAATGGCATTCTTTTGGAAACAGATATTTCAAATATGGACAAGTGAAATCGCCCAAAGGAATACATATTGACAAAGATAAGTCAGTAACATAAGCTGCTCGCAACTTATGTTACAGACTTATTTTTTGCAAATCCTCGTTGGCAGGTATTATTCATACTTTCTAAGGAAACAGCACAGACAAATACAATAAACAGAGGCGGGCTTGGCGATCCCCTATTTCCTTTGCTGTCTGAACTTCTTGTAACAACGGAAAAAACGACATGCCCAAATTGTAGTGCACACGGGCATGCTTCGCAAAATATGCGACGCTTTTCTTTATCTTACAAGGATCTTGTTCATGTACATTATAATTGGCACTTTGAGCATTTCTGCGTTCATCCTAGACATATGTCGCACCTTTGAACGTGCCTTAGTCGAGAAAACTCCCTCACAACGTCCCAGCTACCGCTCGCAAATAGCAACGCAGAGCAATGTCAGTGCTGCGTTCGGTTCTTGGCGCATTACAGCCATCTTGGTGTACGCGACGTGAGGCAAATGCGAGAAGTGTTCATTCGTTTTGTAACACCTACATTGAATCTTACCTTTTACGAAAAAGCGGAACTTCGAGGAGAAATCGAGTTTGGCCTGATTTTCATAAAACTTGTTCGGGGTGCAAAAATCTGCAATTATCGGCTTTTACCCGAAAGCGATAGAAACTACATACATATACAGCTGGGGTTGAAATCTATTCAAGAACGTTTAGGTAAAATAAAACAAGAACGGTTGTGTTTTTAGCGATATTAGTTTCTCCCTTCAGCCTGACTCGGGACCATAGCGTAACCTCATGACCATGACTCATGACCACAAGCGGATTTTGGCTTCTATTTCGTTGCCTTACATTAGTTGTGCTTTATCTTCTCTACTTTATGTACCTTACCGTCTAACTAACTAGCCTGCCGACATGTGTTGAGTTCAGTTTTTTTTTTTTTTTTTTTTTTTTTTTTTTTTTTTTTTTTTTTTTTTTTTATAGAGAACAACATCGCGAAGCGAGAACACAAGTAAACCTTAGGAACTCGCGTGCACCAGTGAGACGTATCGGGTAGCCTCAACTAAAGCACAGCAAATACTTCTTTCAATATGCCGATACCACTAAATTTCAATGTTCGTATTACTAAACTGTACGTTCATACGTACCTGGCAGTCATCTACGGGTACAGTTGGGCTGTTTTTCTCGACACTGATGACAGCAGCGTTGCGGCCCCGGAAGCGCAGCGCGTGAGCGTGGTCCTTGGTCCGTTGGCTGTACCAGGCGTTCACGTTGTTACAAACGAAGGTAAAGTTCTGGTAGGCTCCGGTGCTCAGAAGACCGAGGAAGCGCAGCTGTACGTCGCCAACGGTGCGATAGCCCACCCTGAAGCCACCCTTGAGTTCGCTGAACCATGACGATGAGCCGTTGTCAGCGGCGTAAGATGAAGGCTTCTCCCACCTGCACATCCGAGGTGAAGGAGTGGCCCATAGAAATTGTATCATTTACAATTCGTCACCCGATACAATATCCTGCAAGCAAGCTCTCCTGCACAGTGAAATTGCGCCAATCAAGATGGCAAGCTCGATGCTGAAGGTTGCGCGTTTAAAGCGCTCAACGGACGGCGGCACCAGACAACGCGTTCTCCGCTCAGTTCCACTTAAGTGCGTCGTCCTGTACTTTAGTGACGAAAGTGCGCATGAGGTCTTTCTGCTGCTTTAAGGGACAGTTTGCATGCATTGAGGCTTTAACGAAACAGAAAGTTAGACGTTATCTTGAGAGGTTAGCCTTGCGACGGGCTTTGCATTCTACTGCTGAAGAGGTGGTGAGGGATGAAAGGTAGTAAGAGAAAAAAAGACGCACTTACTAACAGATACATGTGCGCGAAATTCATTAGCACACAAGTTATTTACGAAGTGTCAATCAGGCCTGTATCCCGCAGGAATGCTATAAATAAGCGCAATATTGGAGTGAACTTCAGATTGGTATTATGAAACATCGTTTCAGCGCACAATTCAACACGGAACGATGTTTCATAATGCCAATAACAACCAACTAGCCCAGATGTCCATACTTAGTGAAATTCAGAGCCGGGAGCCTGCTACATTTCAACAACGTCCCGCAGTGGAAGTTACGCGTCGTGTCGTATCTTTAGGGCCTTCTTCAAGACAGCCCTCGAAATTGCAAAGTATCTGCAAATACAATTAATGTGTTCTAAATGCATAATGATTCAAAATGTGAGTCTGGAGCACGTGAAATAAACAAACCTATAGGCCTGTATTCCCAATACTTCTCTTGCGTAAGTGTCATTGGCGATTGGTCATGACTAGCGATTGTCGCGATATCACAGGGATCACTATTATTAGTGTACTCCGTAACGCAAGCCAATGAGGAAAGGCTCTGACGTAAGAAGCCTCGTGAACACAGGTCCTGATGTTTCAAACAGGAACTTAAACAAAAATAATGCTCAGGAAAACTTGGTATACATGTCGTCATAAAGCTTACGTCTCTTGAATTTAAACCGTCACTAATTATAGACGGTACCCAAACTCTACTCGGGTCCACCTTTCTCCTTTTTTTAATGACATTGAGCAACCAGAGAGCCAAGTGGGCTATAATGCTACCGCTTCACGCTAGTATACCGGAGTAGCGCACGCACCCTACGGACCCTGTACGTACAGCTCTCAATGACGGCACGTTGCCTCTACCAGTTTCATTTACTTCCTGTTCATTAAGGTTCTTACTAGAAATTAAATCTTCACGTATAATCATTCGATAGAGTAAACGAAAGAGTTGCTTTCCTTCCCTCTTTTATCAGAAAGTCCTTGCCCCTATTTTTATTAGCCAATATAAGGTAGGTAGAGGTAATTACAAATATACGTACTATTCTAAATACGTTATACTATTTTTCCACATAGTCCCCATAACGGCGCAGGCATTTGCTCCATCGCAGCACGAAACTTGAGATGCCCCTGTGGTAGAATTCGTCCGGCTGACTGTGGAACCACCGTCGGACTTCACGGCCTTTTGCGAACTCACGACACCACCACCTCACACTTCTCAAAGCGAGCCAGCTTTCCCCATACGTGGGCTGCATTTTCCTGTGGACTTCGATGGGCGTTCGTCCCTTGCTCCATAGAAAACAAATCAATCCTCGTTGCTCGTACGCCGGGAACGTCGCCAACTTCAACAAATGACCGCAGCGCCGGACCGGCCTAAGAAAGGTCCACCAATAGGAATGCACATGTTGACTGCGCATTTACAGCCTTGATTTGGTTAAAAAAACAGGGACAAAGACTTTCTCATTCGCCCTTATATAATAGTTGCTTGTCTAAGTGTGGGACCCTCGGTCGGTTCGTGAAGCATGAGTCCGTTGTCTTTATCGGCACCCATAGCGCGTACTTCCTCCCTATGTGCTCAGAGACCATTGCGTTTCCTGCACCATGTTTCATGGCGACGTTAAAGAGGTTTTTCTTAATGAGTGGTCAGTGGCACAGTGCAGACAGCATAGTCTAGTAAAATGATAAGGGATCAGTTCTTGTAATCAGTGGCGACGTCGAAAGAAAGGGGTGTCCTAGATTCTTTTAAGTAGAAACACTAGCTTGCAACTGTTGAAAGACCTCAATGAACGGAGTTGCTGAAATATATAACACTTGACCACTCTACAAAAACGGGGCCACGTCATACCAGAAGTGTCCGTTAATAGAAATACACATTAGCAAAACGTAAATTAAACTGAATGGCCAGATTTCGAAAATGCACTCTCCGCCACAACAGCGGTAATGCTAACTAAATCTCGTAGGAGCATTTATAGCCCTCTGAGGACGTTTCCACCCGTGTGGCATTTTGCATGACCTGCTTGGCTTCAGTCGTGCCTAGTACACGAGTCCTCCGCACCTGGAAATGCGCACCGAGTCCTCGCCTCCGTCGGCGAACACGCAGGTCTCGCCGCCGGCGCGCATGCCGCAGTAGGCGCGCACTGCGTCGTCCGGCACGCCAAGGTTGGGGTCCACCCAGTACCATCCGTCGGGGGTGTCCGGGTGCGCAAGCTTCAGGTCACGGCACGACCGGGACGGGTTGGGCTGCGAGCCCACGGGCCTCCGGATGTGTTCAATCTCCCGCCGCATGATATACACGTTGGCGAAGATGTGCGTCAGCGTCCGGTTGATCCTCTCGAACGATGCTTCACTCAGCGGTTCTGCTGTCATCGTCGAGTTGTGCTCATCGTCGTCGTCACTGTCACCAGAGGGGACAGCGTGATCGTCTTCGACGCTGCTGTTGTCGAGTTTTTCAAGGCTGCGCTTGAACCTGTTGTGGCGGTCCCTCTGGAACAGCATCTCTGGAGGAATCTGGGGTCCCTCGCCCGGCGGGCCCTGTGCAATGGACGGGGAATGGAAATCAGGAGCATGTTTGGCATGTTATGCGGTATGGACACGGAGCTCAAGGCGAAGAGCACGAGAAAATCAACGTGCATTTCTCATGTTCACCGAAGTCATTGGTTGACAGCACCCATCTCTCGTGACGTTTAAGAAGGACGTGAAGGCCGACACCGCCGAAGTGACGGCATCATGACTCTAACAGTCTAAGCAATACGCCGTGTCTAAGCAGTACGAGCGATCTTTCCTACACAAGCACGATTGCTTGTGTTGACACGGTTGCAGTCGTGGCCACTCAGTCATATCAAACTCCATATTTTGTTGCATGTTTATGAAGGCACGTGGACAAGAGTTTCAAAACAATCAGCACTGCATGTTTTTTTTTCTTTAATAACAGCGTGTGTTGGGCAAAGTGACCACAATCTTTGTGATTTGATTTGAGATGCATGCATTAATTCTAAGTTTTTTTTTTAATAGTTAACTTGCTTTTTCTTAATTTAAAACGCAGGCCTGCAATGTGGCAGTGCACCACTTAAACATACGAGAAAAACGATGTTAACTTGAGTAAAATTCACCAAGAGAGATTAGAACACTGCGGCAAAACGTTTCGAGCACTAGGCTATATAAGTGGTGCTTGCACATGACTTGGATGCTTTCGCTAGCAATCTCCTTCGCAGTCTTGCATTTTACTTCGCTAGTCCACTGCATTTGAGAGTCTACAGGGCTCTATAGTTATGACATTCAAGGTAGCCGCTCTGATGAAGTTTGATTACTTGTTCAGTCTACCACTGTGGTTTAGCGCTCGTCCGCATTTATCAGAGCTGATCGAATGTACATTGTTGCAGCTTCAAACACCTACTTGCAACTAGTACCTGCAGTGTTTGCCGTCTGTTGTGATTGGTAGAGAAGTGGATCTCAATCAACAAATGATTTGCTGCTGTTCGGGCAAAGGGCTTCTGATCAAGACTCAACTAGGCTTGAGTGACCCAGAAGAAAGAGTTAAAGACTAACCAGTCGCAAAGACTGAAATGTTAAGCTTTTCATATCACGCCGCTGACGTCGACGAAATATACGAGTCAATTGAGAGGCAGTCCAAATCGCCCAAGATGTCGATCCGCCCCATTGAACGCGTTTTCTGTTTTTATTTCTGAACTGAGCTATCGCAGTAAACATCAGACGTAATTCCGCAAACGCTTTCTGGAACAACACTCTTCAGGCGTGAGTTCACTAAAGGTTGCGACTATACGATTGCGGCTGATATGCCTTATAAAATTTCTGATTGAAGTTCTATATAGCTTTCCTGCACAATGTTTATTGAAAGCTGTAGGAGCTCAACAGGAACGCTTTAGAATGTCAACAGCGATTTTGCAAGGTTAAACTTCAAACTTGGATTACTTATTTCGTCTATAGCATTTATATTTTTGTCATTCAAGAGGTGCAGAAGAGTTATAATTAAGGTCATCAGACATCAATCACCCCAACTATATTAAAAGAAAGCGGAAGAAGTTTAAACACGCTTTCTCATCGCAAGTCAGAACTAATGGCGCATGTTGATAGCATGCGGCTATGTAGATTTCCGCAACATACTACTTACAGGAGGTCCAATAGGTCCCTGAAAGAGAGCAGAAACTCAAATTAGAAACGAACGCTATAGGCTAGTAATACAAGATACGTCTCAAATAAAAATGTGCTCGTTGCGTACTGGTGGTCCTGTTTCACCCTTCATTCCTGCTGGTCCCTGTAAAAACAAAAATAAGTATTATTACGTTGGACTGTAGGGCAAAAGAACAAAAACAACAAAGAAAAAAAAAACACCCATGCACGTATGACCACGTAATTTTCTTATTCACCTGAACACCTTTAGGCCCCGGAATTCCTTCGGGTCCCTGCAAATGGCGTTTCAGAAAATATCAAGAGATTACCCATCCTACCCAATAGGGCCATTACCCAACGGGTCCATATATCGCACAAAATTCAAAGACCCAACATTGCATAAGCTATCCAGTATTTTTTTTTTTTTACTACTTGTTCTGTCACGAAGCACTTACAAGCTTAGGCATATCTAGTAACAAATTTCTGATTCCACAGCCATAGTACTATGAAATTTTCAGTGCATAAGATACTGCGGATTCGTCGTTTATAGGTGACCTTATTTATTCATGTAAGCATTGTCATCGCCACAACAAAAGTGCTTATTTCTCGGCACGTACCGGCTCCCCCTGAGGCCCGTCCGAGCCTTTAGCTCCTTCCATTCCCATGGGTCCCTGAAGAAACAAGAAATGAATAGTGTTAGCCCACATGTCAGTTAAAAAGCCCCGGTAACCATTCGTATATAACGAAAACTACCGCAGCATTTCATGGAGCGCTGATAACCTTCCTTATTTAGCGATTAATGTTTTTTTAAGGAACATCGACAACAGGGAGTTACCAAAACCTATTATTGAGGTTATCGAAGCGACTGCTTATCATCGTAAATCAGACTTGTACGTAACGAATTACGTGCAATGAATTACTCGTAATCCATTACATTTACGGCAGTTGTGTAATTTAACAATTACCTTGTTTACTCGGTAACGCTCATTGTAATTCAGTTAGTTTTTTTTTTTTTTTCAGTAACCAATTACATGTAACCAGTTACTTTTACTGACGAGGCAAGCTCTAACAAGCGGCAAAGCTTTGAGAACCTGAATTCGGCGGGAACTGCAGTAGAGTGGCCGTGATCGTGCCACGTAGCAGCCTCGCGGATCTTCAGGAGCTCAGTATTTATTTTCTCATCTCGGAGCTCCACCAAATGCTGGCCGACGAATTGAACCGGTGCTGGTATGCATCGATTAGCGACGGCCACTCCTACGACGAAAATGCCAGTAAGTAAAATACGGATGGCTTTCTTTTTTTCAATTTTCATTGGCCCAAGCGGGAGCGTCTTCTCCAAGTATCAGCAACCATGAAGCGCTGCGCTTCATATAGAGGACCCAGATGCTAACTGTATACGTTAACAAGGTCCGTATACGTTACAACGCCGCCCTACCCCCCAGCGCACACATCGGGCGAGTTTTCAGTGTCGCTGCTGATGTCTTCACAGCACAAACGAGGGAAGACGACTGGCGATGTTTTTTAAAAGCAATCATTATTGAAGATAAGCAATGTGTGGATGACTGCAAAGGATGCACTGAAAGTGTCAGCCCAGCTGGTTCTGTTTATTGTATCTGTTCAATGTCAATAAAAGCACAAAAGAATGTAACGTAAAAGTAATCGATCACTTTTAGTAATTCCACAGTTACTTTCGTGGGACAGTAATTAATAAATGTTATCAATTACAATTTTGAATGAAGTAACTGTAATTCTAATCGTTCTTTCCTTCTGTAACGTGTGAAAACGTCTCGTAATCCGACCAGTACTCCTTACGATGATAAAGCTCATATACACACTGAAAAAAAAAAAAGAAACGTTGCGTTCACCTGGTATGACAGAAAGAAGACACGAAGTAAAAGTGAATCACGTAACAAAAGTACAGAGTGCTTGGTAATGACCTGGGGTCCTTGAGGTCCTGGAGGTCCGGTGTCACCGCGTTGACCTTTCTCTCCCTTTTCACCAGTGTCGCCCTTGACACCTGTCCTTCCTAGCAGGCCACTGTGACCCTGCATTTTAGCAATATAGATCTCAAGAGTTGGGCCTCAAAGAAACAGCGGGCAGAAATCTGTACAAGTCAGACGCTCCCGACAAATTAGGTCGCTAAATTCTGAGATAGCAGTTATATTGCGCTAGTAGGCAGCATATATCTCAAGACGCACACATTGAATTGACACTAGTTACACATAAGTATCACTGTCCACGTGAAGAACTGGCGGTTACATTTTTTCGAGTTTGCGCACGGCTAATGCCCACCTCTGAAGCTCTCGCGTGGAAGTAGAATATTCATTCGTGTAAAAAGCCCGAATTCTTTTTAAATTTTTTTTACTTGGTGTGGGCTTTACACGAAACAGGCCTATAGCTGTTCACAGAAGCCTCTAACTGCACGCAGACTGTTATGCAAAATAAAACAACGTCTTGACCGGCAATTAACACATTTACAGTCGCCATTCGACTTTTTGAGACACAGACAATGCCGCGAAAATGTCTGCAGAGGCGCTCAGTCTGAAAGAACAAATTGTCGCGGTGTTGTTTTTTGAAGTACCTGCTCGGCGGAATGTTCATACATTCGTAAAATTTGCTCGAATATTGTGACGGTTGAGGGCGCGTTCCGCGCTCACCCATCGCGCAGCCCGACGTGCGTCGCGGGTCATCGTGAACTGCAGATACCGTGCACGCGACCTTGACTCCGCGACACTCTCATTTGAGGCTGTGCTGCGCAAAATTAGTTTGGAACTTTATTGGCTTCATGCATATCCACACGCGAGCTTACGCTCTTACGTCCAATAAACGCCCGCACTAACTTGGCAGGCGTTCACAACAGTTGCCGGCTGATCGCCCCGGGACTCAAACTCCGCTTCAAGCATGTGGCCGTCAGTCTAGCCCGCGCACGTGGTCTAGACACTGGCGATAAACACTGATGCGTAAGTTTTAAGCGCGAACTTCCCGTGACTGCTTGCCACGCGCTGCACATACCGGCTATGCTTAATCAGCGCCGCCACGCCGATTCGTCAAATTCGGTGACCAAAGTTGCGGTGTTGTGGGTTTTTGTAGGTTTAGTGCTCTGGCTGTGCCCCGCCTTAGAGGCCTCTTCACTTCAAACCAAGGACTCCTGGGAATCCGCTCTCAAGTGTTCAGAACATCTACAACTCCAGGCCGTCCAGAAGGCCCATGATATTGCGGTGGGTCTCGACCTGCCCGTCCTGTCATGTGTGAAGTCATTGACACATCCCGGGTCCCCCCGGACGTGAGCTCTTCAGGACCCCAATAAAGTTATTGTCGTGTCATGTCATTTAGCGTTGAGTGCGGGATACGGCGATGGCGATGCCATCGTTGGCAGGACAACTATATATAGGGTCGCCGGGGCTTGCCGAAGTTAACCAGCAAATGCGTGTGGGTGTGATGCCATAGAGGTAACTTTTTTTTTTGGCAAATTTTCCCCCTTTATTGTTGGAGTGCAGGCCTTGCACGAGTAAATACGGTACTTTCTGCTGCCACGCACACTCATCGTCATATATGAATTCGTCACGCTACTAGTTTGCAGTATTTTCGAACGAATGGAGAAAAAATTGTTGGCTGATAAAGCGGGCGCGCGCGCACGTTCCAGACTCGTATACGCCATTCTCCAAAGGGAGTAAAACCAAAAGTGAACGGACCGAGGAAAAAAACAACTAGAAAACAGATATTTTTTCTTGTTCGTCTGACATGGCAGAACTCTGCTCGCGTGAATCATACCTTGAGGCCCCGCTTTCCTCTGTCACCCTTCATGCCCTTGTCGCCCGGTGCGCCCTGAAATAAACATTCCAATCGGACAATTAGAGGTCAGCACAAGTCAATGTGCGTATTGTGCAGAAAATATCTATAAGTGGGTCTGTGTAGCACAAAATTATCTCCCGCGATCATATTACTCAAGGTCCCGGGTTATTTATTTATTTATTTATTTATTTATTTATTTATTTATTTATTTATTTATTTATTTATTTATGCGCTTTTATTTCTGGTGCTCGAATGCTGGTTACGCTGAATGCTGTCGGATTTGCTTGGTACACCTGAGCGCTGGTTATGTAAGACGTTTTCCGTGGGGTATTGCAAAATTGCGCGAAAAAAAACTCTTTCTTTTGTGTGTTTCTTCTTTTGAAGTGACTATCTGTGAAGTGTCTGTATAGGAAGTCTGTGAACAGTCAAAAACATTTTCTACCGTATATACGTCAGAACGTGAGAAATGTGATATAGATTACTTTTTGCCCATCTCCCCCCTTTTTTTTTCGTTTCACTTGCAAGTGCTGGCCTCGCGTTTGACTGTGAACTGCAAAATTATTGAATCATTTCACTTCGCTAATCATCGTCGTCCATTCATTTACCAATTCAGTAGGTATTTTATGTATTTTTATTATTTGTCAATAAAGTTGAATAGAACTTAATGTTGTCGAGAAGCCGGCGACATATTGTCTTGGGTGAATCTTTGCCATGCATAGTAAATAAATAAGTAAACAAACAAATAAATAAATAATACAGAGATTCAAAGGCGCGGAGATTAAACAGCGCTGCGTCCAGCTTCCTACAGATAACTATAGATGATAACGGGGAAATATAGACTGTGGATGGCGCTCTGAAGCGTATAAAAAGGTTCCCCAAAACAGTCAAACGTGGTCGCAGACCCCTGTTGCTTTCAAGAAACACAAGAGGGCGCTAGCACCTTTGTGAACACGATATGTTTTCTTCCGAGAACGGTCTCTTATGTACTCGGTTCAGAATAGCGTGGGGAGACACTAATTGGCTGCTTTTTATACGCACCACACTCCCGGGCTGGCCAGGTGGCCCCACTAAGCCAGGCGCTCCAACGTCACCCTATAAAAGAAAATGCGCGCCCTGTGAGAACACGCAACCACTTGCTCGTTAATTCAAGGGGTACAAATGCACTTATACGTGTCAACAGTCAATGGGGCGATGAGCAAAACGAGAACAAGGTGAAAGCAGGAGCCAGCGTTTCGACAAGTGGACTTGTCTTCCTCAAGGCGACGTATGCTCTTCTCGCCACAGTAGATATATCTCCATCTTTCCATCTCCCGCCTTCCCCTTGTTTTCCCTGAACAGTCAACGGGAGCGACTCATGGCATATATTAAGCTTTCTTGTCATTAGCCCTCGCAATCGCTCAAAAGCCGAAATACCTCTCTCCTGAGCACTAAAGCCCAGCCCACATACTGTTCCACATTACTATGTATAGCAATTCCTTAAGGCTCTCGTGCACACCTGGCAACCCCCAAATCGGCGCATTCGAACCGCGTTCTCTTGGAATCAAAACAGCTTCCACCAAATAATGACGCACAACGTCGGCACACTCACTGCGGGGCCCGGTGACCCTCGCAGGCCGGGTGCTCCCGCTGGTCCGGGTGGACCCTGCGATAAGAACCGGGGAACGTTAATTTTCTCACGTAATAATCGATTCCCAAATAGCACGGCTGGAACAACCAAGAAATGGGAAGCTCTAACCGGTGGTCCCGTCGGGCCCTGGAGTCCCTGTGGCCCCATCTGACCCTTGTCACCTTTGTCTCCCGGAAGACCGACGTCCCCTTGGAGGCCCGCTGGACCCATCGGGCCCTGGGTCGCAGGTGGTAGCGACAGTAAATGTTTAGTGACGCAGCAGATAACACCACATCGTTTGACAGAGGTAGTATACAGTGAGAGGAACCATTTATCTTCCGCCCGAGGAAGAACATATTGCAGCAGCAAAACTAAGTGCAATTCGCTTAGCATACGCGACTCAGATTTTTGCATTAAGAAAGAAGCAGCTAAGGAAAGGCACGTTTACCTAGCGTGCTCGGCAGAACAGAGTGCAAATAAAAGAAATGGGTGCATGGTCACCGGCACAGGAAATATTTCTCTAGAGCAAGTGCAGCCTTACCTGCTTTCCAGGGGCTCCAGGTGTTCCCATCTTGCCCATTTCGCCTTTTGATCCCTGAAAAATGCGAGAAGATTAAGATTATCCATTACTCCCGCGACCATTCGGCAACGCAATAAAATAACTGAACAGCGCAAAAGGCTTGTACGCCCTTCAGTAGATACCAGCGTTATCAAAGAGTTGAGGCGTAACGATGATCTATATTAGGTACGTTAAAGCGCACCGAAGAATACCAAATAGTACCCGTAACGAAGAACCTATTTCGCAACGCTGCCTATATGTAACGTGCACACTGAGATGGACTCTTTCTTGTGCTGAATGGATGTTTTCCTTGTGTCTAAAGCGTTTTACTCACTAGTTGTTTGAAGTCTCATTGTTTTCCGTAATAAAGTAAAGTAACACTGAAAGAACAGTTCTTTCCCTTTTTCCGTAAAGTGCCCCCAAAGTTATTTTTTAAATAGGAAACCGGTGATAAGAGTAGGAAAAGTAACGCTACGGTCCCAGGCGGGCCTAGCTTTGAGAAAAACTATCGATAATTGCACAGTCTGAGGCGTCTCTTTTAGCTGGATCGCCAGCTAAAATGGCATTTCAGTCTAGCTTCTCAAAAGCAAAAAGGAGCTCTGTCAGCCCATAACCACAAGTCCACAATTCCAGAGATATCATGCGGTCAGGAATTGATATTCTCAAAAAAAGTAAAAAAAAAAGATATCGCGGCATAAACCTTTCACGACGTGTTCGCAGGACGCAAAAAAAAAAAAAATGGGTCAGAAAATTACCATTGGGCCAGGCTCGCCTGGCTGGCCGTCGACTCCGTCAATGCCTCTCTCGCCCTTTAAATGATAAGGAAACAAAACGAAATATGAGCAGATATGCACCCTGTTGTAAAAAGAATATCATGATAAAATGAGACAGACTACGACGTGATCAACCAGCGCATTTTGTCGTCTCACCTTTACCCCCGGCAGCCCAGCTTCACCCGGGGGCCCCGGAAAGCCCGGAGGACCCTGCAATGAGTTTCAGACACAAATAAGTGCAAATGACTCTAGGACGGACAATCGCTACAGCGCGGTAGATTGATAAACATACCGAACGTAAATGGGTGTCACCAGTTAAAAAAAAAAAAAGAACATGCCAGCAGGCGTCCTTACCCCTTCGCGATGTTTTCTCTCTCTGTTTGTTTGTCTGTGTGTGTGCACGCGTGCTTAAGATGGCGAGAAAGAGAGAGAGAGTAAACTATTTATCATTGAACAAGAGACGTGTTCTTCGCCTTTGGTGAGCAGAAAGAGAAATAAACATTTGTTATGATTGAAAGGCTGGGATGTCGGCCTTAATCAAAGTTCTGACCTGCTACGCAGAATTGGGGATGGGATATATGAATAAAAAGAGAAATGTAAAACATTGAAGACGAGGATGAGAATGGTCGTAAGTGAACATGATCAGCGAAGACTTTTCAAAATCTCAACTTCTGGCCACTCTCGTGCGAGGATCTGACGATAGACTTTAGTCTATCGCGGCCACAGAGAGGGCCCGGCCCGAAATCCCAAGAGAAGCTTTTCAGACAAAGGTTGACCGATGAACTTCGACAGAAGCTCTGCCAGTGATTGTATTTCCCCAGAATTGCCGCGAAAAGACGCACAAAGTGCGCAACACGCACCGTGCAGTCTGAAATACGCCGCGCTCCTCGCACTCTGGACGAAAATGAAATCGATACACAGACACAGAGTGGTCAAGGAAAACAGCATCGACTCACGGGTGAGCCTTTCGGCCCTTCGAGCCCTGGAGGTCCCTTGACACCAGGCACGCCCTGAAGGCCAGGCTTCCCTTCTTCACCTTTAGGGCCCGGAGGACCTCTTGGTCCCTGAAACGTAAAAATCGCCAGTTACGTGCAGGACAACGCAAATTGTCCGGTATGCAAGATACGCACACTGCGCTGTACGTGTACCCCACAGCATCAGCGTTCATCGTTGACGTAACACTAGACGCCTTTAAGTGAAATGGCAAATTTCAGTTATATTCGATGAGGCTTGTGGCAACATTGTTTTTCACTCGAGATGTATCTCTCACTCGCCTTTGCAAATGCTTTATTTGCGCTCGTTCTTTGCTGTTTCTAAACCGAGTCGAAGCGTTACGCTCTTACAAGGAATTATCGGACACATTGCTTATCTATGCATTAACCAATGTGGCTCTATCTACAATATCAAGCGCGTGGAGAACCACCTTATTAGCATTTGACTATTCTCGCCTTACAACACCCGTGATGCGAAAATTGACGTAGTAGAAGAAATGCAGTCCGTCACGATCTAGGCTGGACTAAAGTAGCCATTCGAGAGTCGTCTCTTACAAGTGGCGCCCCGCCTGCGAAGTCCTAACACCAGCAGGAAGGATTTCAAGCTGAAGTAGTAGTCCTACAGTATACGAGCATTATACTGTCGCTTTGCTTTCGACTGGCGTGATGCTTTCGAAAATAGTTCTGTGCTAAGTGAGTACTGCTAAACAACGAATGATGTAGAATACACCAGTCAGAAGCCAGGGAAGAACAATTTATTCTTTTTCTTTAGCCGAGAAAGGTAAAGTATTCAGCTTACATTTGCGTGTGCACGTCCAAGTAACCCGCATGCCTTCCATTAATCTTGCAATTATATTGATAGGCAGCTTCAGGCTCTTGTGAAACTTTGGCTTTCCGGAAAAGCTTTGTATTTCCAAAGAAGAAAATCGCACATTCGCAATTTCCAGCACGGTATGAGACCGGGCTACTTGGCATTCTATCTGGTTAAACAGTTGCGAAACCAGACAAAGGACGCAAAAAAAGAGGACGTTGACAGCACTTGCCTACGTCCCTTTATTTTTGCGTCCGTTGTCTGGTTTCACATTGTTTAACACAACCCAGTTTCCAGAAAGAAAGTACAACCTGCGAGCTCTTACTGGAACAAGAGCACGTCAGCAACGGGTTACACTGCAGAAGCAAAGAAAATAGTAGTCTTTATGCAAGAGAAAGGGGAATGAAGTAAAACATTTATTACTTTTATGCATTAAGTGTTTCCATGAATCACTACTTTTTTTCTTGTCCACAGGATTTGCTCGAGCAGAGAGTGTAACGCATACTCAAGACCAAGGCGTCATAAGCACGGGTGAATTCCAGAGCGTCCTACTCCAGAAACGGCTGTTTAGCAACCATACGCGATGAACATGATGGAGTTGCACGCAGAGAGACCCTTTTATCAATATATACAAAAAAGTCAGCCGACTTTAGGAAACCGCACTGTTGGAAACAAAAGTCTGGATAGCAAGGTAAACAGGAAGAAACTAAATAATATGTTAATTTGGATTTCTCAGGCGATAAGCCGGAAATGTTAGATGTTCAAGGTATCGGGCGCACGCACAAGTGCAGAACTGCACAATTCTGCTTCTATCTGTCTGCTGAACTCCACGGCACCTTTGTGGCAGTGATTGCATTTGAGAACAGCAGTGCTGAAGAAGCAAGAAACAACAAAATGACAATGGTCGCATTGAGCAGGCACTTCCAATACGCACCGGTTCGCCGTCTTTGCCCGGAGACCCCGGAAGACCGGGCGGTCCGTCGTCACCCTTCTGGCCCTGAGGACCTTCGGGTCCCGGGGAACCAGGGATGCCTTCGCCGCCCTGTTGAATTGGAAATTTGTGTGGTGCCGCGCTTTTACAAAACTGCCCTGTATAAGTAAATCCTGTACCAAGACACATTTTATTGAGCTAGAATATGTGAGTTCATTGTTTGTTGGCGGAAATCCGTTGAACACCGCTACGCGAAACAATTACATATCGGCTTAACACACAAGGCCTCCTAAACATGCACCAGTCTCACCGCAAACAATCACTTTCTGAAGTCAGACAGCGGTGTCTTAAGCTTGCCTTACTGTCTGCGAATGCAAAAGGCCATTCATTGCCATAATAATATTCTTATGCTAGATTTAAGAGACATTTCGACTTATGTGACTTAAGTGTAACCATAAAACAGTAACATCGTTGACAATCTTTCTAAAGCGAGGTTTTCTTTGCCATTTTGCAGCCGTTTGTAAAATAAGGTTCCTTCCCCACTCATTTTCTTCAGAATGCTTTGGTATGTGCCACCTGTAACAGAAACGATATAAAATCATTAAATGTAGCTAGATATATTTTGCACCTCCCGGCGTATACACCTGGCTTCACCACAAGCATCATACATCGTCATAGTAAAATATTTTTGCGCGCACAATTGACAAGGACACAGTGACGGGGGACACACGAGCGCTTACTCACAACTATTTTATTTTCGGAAAGATACAGAGCATACGTACCCCAGCTATCAGCGCTGAGCATGTGCAACAAGAGTGGTCAGTAAAACAGAAACAGATTAAAAACAGATTAAGAAGGTTCAACCAGTATTTAAAAAAGCGAATTCATTTTCAGTGATTACAACCGATGGTTGGCTTATGCATCTTTCAGCGCACTTTTTTATATGAAATGCTTCTGTGATTTCACGTGTTAGTTTATCTTTATCTGAAAACAAAATGTCAGTGTTAAAAAATACCGGATCACAATGACATAGATAGCAGTGGTTCGACAAGTGCGAATGATTTTCTTTACCAAGAGAACGTTCATTTTCTTTTAGACGGGTGTTTATGCACCGACCGGTTTGTCCTGTGTACATGTTGCCACAGGTCAATGGAAGCCGGTACACAACACCTATTCTGCATTTTGTGGATTTTTGATCGTCTTTTAGACGATCAAAAGACGATATTTTACTATGAATTCGTACCAACTCGCCCAACTATCATTTCTACAAAAATATTTTACTATGAATTCGTACCAACTCGCCCAACTATCAGTTCTGCTGCATCATAAATCGTCTTCGGCTTCGTAACATCACTGAGTGAACATTTCACAGTATAGACACTAACTTCATTTAGTGTGGGAATGATGTAACGGATAGACACCAACATTGCATGAGAATAAAGTTGTGATCTGTCCGGTGCATAAACATAAACATTGCATGAGATTACACGTTGCTCGAGATGAAAGTAAACACAAATTTGCAGGCATCGCATTTTGTTGTACAGCATTTAATTAAGCATCTGATTAAAGCTGCGCATCACGTTGATTCCAACATTTTCGCCGGACCTGCATAATACATCGTCGTCGTCGTTGTTGTTGTTGTTTTACTTTGACTTTAGCAACCTAACTTGCCCGTACTCCTGACACACAAACTCTACTACGAAAGCCCAGGTGCCCAACAAGCGAGAATTCAGCAGAAGCTTAGGACAAAGGCTCCGATGTTCTCACCTTGGCTCCTGCAGGGCCTTGCTCGCCCGGCATTCCCGCCAGTCCAGGAGGCCCCTTTTTGCCTACGTCTCCCTTGTCACCTTTCCCACCGCGGGGACCAGGAAGGCCCTGTAGAGCCACGGACACATTCGACACCAGGATTCGACAGAGAAAGCTCCTCCGTTGTTTATGAGCAACTGGCGATTAATAAACGCTGGCACACAATGCTCTCCCTAAAGCTTTACTGACTCAAAGAAAAAGAGCATTAGCCTGGAAGGGAGGCCCATATCACACGCTACTCCTGGAGCATGCAGCACGAAAAGCCTTACCTGTGATCCGGGGGCCCCGGCAGTGCCAATGGCTCCGATGGGACCATCCTCTCCTTTGCTTCCTCGAGGTCCGGCGGGACCCGGAGGACCTGGCTCGCCTTCTGCGCCCTGCAGAGTGATGGTGGGCGAAGGGGAAGGCTCGTTGACAGGCCCAGCTCATGCTGCTCGTTCAAACAACGGATTGTCTTCAAAAAAATAAACATTAATGCGGCCAGTGGTTCTGCAAATATTAAGTCAAGCAAAATAGGTCCCACTTATGAAGCAGCACGTAGCTCACCTTTATCGAAACAAAAACCAAGGGTTTATTCATCCTGGCAATTTTTTTTTTTTTTGTATTCCGCACACGCCCTATTTGTAGTCTCGGTCGTTAACGGCGTGATAAAGGAAATCCACGGCTTGTACGAGTGAATTAAAGGCTAATACCGCCTACCAAAGAGACGGTGGATGTAAGTAGGGAAATTACGTGGATTTCCAGGCTTCTACTTACATCTGAGGAATATGTACATTGTAGCACTGACTCCTAAACAACATACAATACGGCATATCGACGCCTATAGGTGGTATGAATGGTGGCAGCGCAGGTCATTGCATTCTTCAATTTATGACGCTTCAGTATAGCCACTGATTTACTGAATGCGCTCATGCCGCACAATGCATCCACTAGTGATATAAATCATTAGTTAGAAATATCTTGCTCCTGGAAAAAATTAAACTATATACTGTCAAAAAAGTACTACCTGCAGTTGCGGCATTGTTAAATTTAAATTCTGGGGTATTACGTGCCGAAATCACGACCTGATTACGAGGCACGCCGGTCCGGGGCACTCCGCATTGATTTTGAACACCTGGGGTTCTTCGAAGTGCGCCCCCAATGCAGGGTACATGAGCGTTTTTGCATTCCGCTCACAAAAGAATGCGGCCACCGCGGCCGGGAGTCCCTGTTCTCACTAGCAAAAAGCAAAGCTGTTATTTTTTTTTTGGAAGCTCAGCGCACAGATGGAAAAATACTAAGCCGTCGTCGCGAACTTACTGGTACGCCAGGCTCTCCCCTCAATCCTTGAGGCCCAGCCACACCGGGAGGTCCCTGAAAGAATCGGCGAAACATATCGGAGTATGTTATTTACGCCCCACAGCTGGGCTGAGCGAAGATTGTACGCACCCTCCTCGGTCCTTCTTAAAGTACCTCGAGGTGATTCGAATATAAAGGAGAACGATAACCGTGTTTCAAATGTGCCACAGCCGTGTTACGAACAGCCTTTGACAACTGTGGTACGGCGCAAAGCAGTAATTAATAGGCGAGCTAACCAAGTTATAGAAGGCGAAGCGTCAGACTGTATAGTAGCGTTCTAAGGGCACGCTTGAAATTGTTTTTATGGGATACACGGAGCCGAATATATGGAGATGGGATTGGCAGTATTCATGGTTGTGGGAATGAATATAATAGTCACAACTAGTAAAATGCGCTAATTCGAGGCCAAGTGAGGCGCAGTCGTTCACGGCGCGGCTTTCGGTGCGCAGCAGCCAAACTCAGCATTCCTGTCACAAAGATAGCAGCTCTTTGCTGTCTTATGCCAGCCACCAAACTATCGTCATCATGCCGTCGTTGTCACGATTTATTCGTCGTCCTTGCAAACGAGCACCTCACATTTTTTTTTTTTTTTCGGAGGGTGGGGAGGGGGGGGGGGGGTCATACTACGCCGGCTTTCTTTTAGGAAGCAGAAAACAAGGACTACGTGTCCAAGTATGAAGTTTGAACATGCTGAATTAAATATTTGCTAAACAGCTCTACAACTTTGTCATTGCAAGTTCTGCCCTAAAGTTAATACTCGTGAAATTTGTTAATTAATCTTCACTAATAATGCAATTAAGCAGAACACAAGAAACAGTTCGACTTCATACATACGATAGCCACCAACGCGCATTTTTCCGCATCCTCTTAGAGCACCTCGGCATAGTATAAATTTATTTGGGAAACTTGTCAAATATACTACAAGTCAAACGTTAGTGTACGCCGCATAAATATTCATCGCATTTTTACTGTACTCCTATATCGCCCTTATAAAGCTAGACAAGGCCTGTAGTATAAGTAAGTTAAATGATATCTTGCGGAATATCCGTGATAAAGACAACGGTGAATTGCGGTATGCTAAAATTGTTCAATATAGAATTTCGTGGCAAACGTCATCAAAGAGTTTTTCAAGCAAAACATGTCCAACACAGACGCACTCCAAGGAGTAGAAGAGAGCATCATAAAGCCTCCGTTTGAGCATCTTAAACGATACCAGGTTCAAAGCAGTTGGTCGGCGCAAAGTGACACAAACATGCAGTCTAATAGAAACCCTGTCAGTCTGTGCGGTTTCCAAGAGAAAAGGCAAAAGTGCAACGTTTTTCCGCGCCCATAAGTGGTCGCGGAAACGGTAATATGTGTCGCTTACGATGCCATCTGCTGCCTCGGCGGTACACACGAGTAATGTGTCGCCGATTGAGCTATTACATTTAAGATTACTATCACATGTAGTGCACATGTGCGGAACGAATGTGTCGAACAAAAACTCCTAAGTCTTACAAACAGAACTTTCCTAAAAAGAACTCTGAAAATTTACCACGAGGACTGGTTGAGAACGCTAGTTACCTCATTGTACCACCTCAGACTAAATTCTGTTTCCTTATTTCTCGTTTTCTCTCTATCTCTTTCTTTCTATCTCTCCCTTTGTGAAGAAATACCGTGTTTATCGCTTTCCGAGGCCGTTTCATTGCAATTCTTTCTTTTTTTCAAAAAAAATGTAAGTTTATCCAATGATATCGCGAGGAACATCTGTTCCTTTATTGTACTTCCCTAAAGCAAACACAGCTATGATATACGATGGCGATTTTTTTTTTCTTTTACAATTTCAAGCCCGTAACATCAGTTCCTTGACGAGGAAGCTTTTTCTAGATGGTACTGAAATTCGCGCGCTAGCGAACTGCTTGATTAAGTTCAGATCACATATCGAAAATGGCTGGCATTTTCGTCCTCGGATTGAGTTGCACAGTAGTGCGGAGAGAACGCAATCCAAAAGCACTGAAGCTCGGTTACTATCAGCAGTACTCTCGCGAGCAATAAAATGTGGACGTACAGATGAAGCAACTTACCGTATCACCCTTCGCACCTTTCAGCCCCTTCTGACCAGGGAGGCCGGAGTCTCCCTGCATAAGGATGAAAAAAGACAGCAAGTGTTTTAACGGGCGAGCTTCGATTCAACTTTTTGACTCACAAGCATTTCATTGATTTTCATTTATTCATATTTCAAGGGCCCCAGAGAGATATTACGTGAGAGGTGGGCGACAAAAAAAGAAAGGCAGACATTCTCAGTTAACATGTGAAGTAATGACTCTCTACGGCTGTCTTAAAGTAGGTGCCATCTTTTTACACGGCGGTGTGGGTCAGAAAGTTGTTCCAGTCTTGTGCCGTATGCAGAAAAAAAAAACTTCTGGATGGTGTTTGTATGGGTGCGCTCGGGAAATACAGCGCTAGGATAGCAATGGCGAGATGTGAATGGTAATGGCGAGAGATCTGAATTACATGACGATATACATCAAACATGTACATTCGAGGTTTAAGCTTCATGAATCTTTCCGAAAGAAACAGGTTCGTAAAGCTAGAAACAACATTCGTATACAGGAACTTACGTCGAAATGCGCACAGCGGGGAAATACATATTGCCCAGTATAAACACTCCTTGTGTGCGCAACGCCTAAAAGTGCAGGGGGCTAAAGGGGACTCGATGAGCTCGAAGATTTTACGAATAACAAGGCGCTCTCGTTCATACCCACCTTGTCTCCGTCCTCTCCTGGTGGTCCAACGGGTCCTGGCGGTCCTGGGAGTCCCTACCGTCGGCCAAAGAAGTAGCGGCATTAATTAGGAAGGCGGTCAGCGTAAAACAGTGCATCTACGTGCAGGTTCATGAACAATGAACGCCAACTGTATTTCGGGTTGTGAACTTTACTCTGGCCAAAGCGAGTATATTCCTATGTTCATTTTCGTAGCCTACATAATTATTGTTACAAGCGATAATCACATGACTGCCGCGATACTGCATATTGCGACCTTCATCAGTGATAAGCACACCGCGCGTGCAGAGCCGAGTGTCCCAAGAGACTTTAGATGGTCTTAGCGCATACGAATACCCGGTGTCGAGACGGCGCAATCGCTAGCGCGTCGTTAGGTACCTTGGCTGGTGTGATTTTGTTTGTTCGGGTCTTCGTAACGGCCTTCACCACAGCCCTGTTCGCAGCTCTCCCATTCACGTACTACACAGACATATGCTTCAAAAACCCAGGCTGCCAACTGTGAAGTCAAGAGCTCATTGAAGCGCGCTTCTCCCCATAAATATTCTCACTGTGGAGAAGCCAACTTAGAAAAACACTTTTCATGGAGCTACGCACCGATGCACGCACACACGGGGAAGATTTGAGACCAGCATCAAGTATGTCATGGCAGCTGTCACCTGGATAATCACAGAATTAGCGGGCCCAAGATAGAGACTTGGCAGAGTTGGTGTCGACGGCTTGTAGGCGTTCATGCGTATGTATATTATAACCCACCTAAACTAGGATATCAGCTAGCTTGTGACGCCCTTTCAATCGAAAACATTACATTACCGGACCTTATAGACGTGATGCAGCCATACGCTCCATCCTGAAGTGCTCATTATGATGGTATCCCCTTATTTTAAGAGGAAAGTAATGAATTGAAGAACATGAGAAATTATGACTCTATAACGTGTTTTATGTCTTGAATGTGTCGTTTCAGTAAAAGAAAGGCCACATGCAACTTCCAACTTGTTTCACTAAATATTGTTATGAAGGTTTCTTTTACAAAAGTTACAAAAGAGACTCGAAGATGGGCGTAGAACTATAGTTCTTAGAGTTAACTACTTGAGAACAATATTCAATACACCCTGAGCAAGAGCAAATGCATCAAATGTGTGTACTGAACCACACTGACGTTCGCCACTCAGAATAAAATGCGCGGCGCAAGACGTGTACAAATGATCCCACACACAATAGCAAATTTAAATACCTCAATGACGTCGTAACGCAACCAGGAATTAAACGTACGTTATCGGTCATTCCAAAAGTTGCACCAGTTATACAATATAAACTCTTGATATCTCACCCTGGCTCCCGGAAGTCCGTCTCTGCCGAGGGGACCAGGACCTCCCAGGTCACCCTGAAGTAATAAAAATGATGTGAAAAACGTACCAGTGTTCTCACGAGGTGAGCCGTCGCTAGATTCTCGCTGTGCCCTAAATTATAATATTGTCGCATGCGCGTCAAATGCAATAAGTTGCGAAAACACGCTGCTTCATCAATAGCTGCTTTTATCACGCGTAATCTGAACCGTGTCTAAGGACCTCTTAAATACCATTTCGTCCAAGAAAAAAAAGAAAGTCATTGGAGCACACATACTAGCGAACCTGCTGTGCTTTTTCTTATTTTTCTCCAAGAAATGTCTTTCTGTATAACACTTTCTTTTAAGCAAGTCCATGATCCTTCATTTGCAAGATGGCCGCATCCCGTGGAGAAGCATTATGAATTTAAGAAAGAAAGGATACCCTGGGTGTTTGGTGGAATGGCATCACCGCAAGCAGTTGATGAGTAGAAATTGTCTGCACCACGAAACGGGTGAAGTTAGCCGGACACGCCTCCTTACCTTGTCTCCCTTTGGGCCCGCTGGCCCTAGTGGACCGACAGGACCGCTGCGTCCCTGTAGAGGAAACGAAGGCCAGTGCGTGGTTAGATCTTCGACACTTCTGTGGGGGAAGTAAGGTGGACGCCGTAAGAATAATGTATACACGTTGTGTTGCCACATGACCACATGAGACTCTTTAAAGATATTAGCTACCCTGTTTCGCAAAGTATTGCAACTGTCTGCAATACTCTGAATCATGAACAGAAATCCGGCAGTAAACGATGAGAGCCGCATTATATGGCCTCAGCAGCCAATCCACATATAAAAAAAGTAAACAATAAATTTATATATATATATATATATATATATATATATATATATATATATATATATATATATATATATATATATAATACGCACGCGCAGCGCAGGAATACAAAATGGACCGGTGAGCACACGCGTTTTCCCCTTTCCGTCCTGTGTTCCTATACTGTACGTCTTTATTGCTGTTCATAGTCATCATCACTGTATTCGATGTCATATGCCAGACGAGGTCTCTGCAATCTGTCCCCAGTTACGCCTGTCTTAAGTTAGTCGATTTCATCCTATGTCTACAGATTTCCTAAGTCATCCCACTACCTAATCATTTGCCGTGCTCGACTACGTTTGCCTTCCCTTGACGCCCACTCTGTTGTTCTGATAGACCACCAGTTATCAGCTCTACGCATTACACGACCTGTTCAGATTCATTCCTTTATATTAATCTCAATAAGAATATCAGCTACGCCAGCTTGCTCTAAACCATACCGCCGTCTCCTCCTCTCTTATGCCGCGTTCACACAGGGAAATGTCCTATTGACGAAAACATCGGCGACCGGAAAATCTACGTCAAGCGATATCGCGTGACAGAAAAAAACAAACCTCGTCGCGACTATAGATTCGAAACAAATTTTCGTCGCCGGGAAGAAAAAAAGGCGTCGCTTGTCGCAAGTCAATCAGAGCGCCGGATTGCGAGATAATGGAGGCTACAGAGCCGGAGGCTGCTCTCAGTTGTAAACAACCGCTGAGCTATTTCGCCAATAGCGCAGGCGTGACCGGTCACTTGGTTGTTTGCAAGTATATTTGCTGGTGTTTTCTGCATTTGTGCCATGCTTCGTGCGAAGAGAAGTCTTGAGCCCGTGTACCGTGCAGTGCGTGGACGTTATGTGCATTAACATAACTGTGGATTAAGCGTGCGTGTGTGTTTCCCATGTTGGTACGAGCCGAATCGGGCTTTCACCGTGAGTACGTAGCATACTTTTTTCTCTCCGTTCTCTTGCATTGCAGAAAATTAACGTGATCCTTCCAGCCCGTTGCAAGATGCATAGGTCTGCGAAAAAGAACGCGGTTTGTCGCGCGATATGTGTATGTATGTATGGTGCAATGCAACTGGTAAGCACTACGCCGTCTTGCCCTACGTGGAGAATAGTCGAGACCGGCAGTACAGTCATGCACGCGCTGTAGCTGTGAGCGCGATCAACAGGATGTTGTTGGCTAGTGTATACCGTCGTTGTAGCTACAGTGCGAGTGTATGCGATGCTAAAACGGCACGGCGCCCAACGAGACGTGAGTGCGATTCGTAATTTTTTTTAAAGCTGGTTGCTGTATTTTTCCACGTAATATAACGTCTGCGTTTCCTGTGTGTGCAGGGTTGGTTGTGTCTTTATTTTTATTTTTTATATATGCTATAGACGCATACGAAATACTCTTGAACTAAGCATAGATTCTAAACAAACCTACGAGAAGGGACCTCGGGAATTTTAGCGCATCTCGTGGAAGCTGGCCGGCGGCAACGAACATTTCGTCGCACGCGGCCAGAGATCCGGTCTAAAGTGCGCCCGTGTTGTCGCCGATTATCACGCGGCGCCTCGCGCGATACGAAGGTTCTCGATGTGAATGCGCCATTAAAGTTGGGCCTGTGATTTTCTTTTCCGTCGCCCCTTGAGCGGTGCTTAACGGCTTCTCAAGCTTCTAATGATGCCTCATAACAAGCCCAACTTTCTACTCTCTCAACGTGGATGTAAACGTTCAAGCTATTAACAAACAATCAATATTCTAAATAACAAATATGGAAACAAATACGAGTATACGTACCACTCTTAAGTGTACAGAAATGTGAGCTTTTAGCTTAAGAACTTTTAGTATAGAAGTATGGAACCAGCATGATAAGAAACGAAGGGTACGTTCATTAATAAAGAACCTCGGTGACGATCAGAGAGAAAAGCTCTTTAATAAATTGTGGATGGACGAAATCATGCATCTCTGTGTAGTCTCTCATTCCACGTATACCTATGGCCAGCTAATACGCTGGCCGAACTGGAACATGAACATCCCAAGGCCAGATACTCGATACCATGGCCTGTTTACAACAGTCGTATGAGAATATACATACTTCTGTGTTATCAGTGTAAATCAGTGTTAAAAAAAACTACGTTTACGTAAGAGCGTATCCTTATTGGCCGTTATAGCGTTCGGGACTCGCCACCATTGATAGGGATCAGCAAAACAATGCATGGCAACACTAAACAGCTCTTCGCACGAACTATAGCGGTTGGTAACACCAGAGTACTGCGTCTTCTGGCTCTCTTCTCAGCTGAAAAGGTATTTCGGAGAATAGTAATAGATTCGAAAAAAAAATGTAGAAATATTTTTTTTGTTTTTTGCAGCACCTGTAGACGAATAGTTCAGATTTATCTTTTCATTCAAAAGCTCTATCAGTTGGCAAAATGATGCATAATAACCAACTACCCTCTAAAGGGACAGTGCTTTTACCTAAACGGTTAGTTGTTCAGGTAAGATGCCGGCGATGTTACCGAGTACATAGAGGAGGACAAAGGTCGATGCGAAGGCTCGCTCCTTCTTTTAAACATGACAGCTTAAGAAGACCATCCCGTTTGTGCGTAATAGTCAATCTAAAATGGGCCTGACGTTTTATAAGTAACTTGTCTACCTGGCTGCGCGTGCACCGATAAGCTGAATTCAATGAAGCACTTTATTCACATATATATATATATATATATATATATATATATATATATATATATATATATATATATATATATATATATATATATATATATATATATAAGAACTGATATCGTTTCTGCCATATTTTCGTAGCGTTGCAACATTTTTATTATCTGGCTATCGGTGATAGCATTCAAGATACCAACCTTTTCACCTGCAGGTCCGGGGTCACCAGGTAGGCCGATGTCTCCTTTCTCGCCCTGAAAGCAGACAGGCATAAATGTTTATTCGATTTTACCGAATCATCAATGAGGGAAGGCATCATCAGGAACTAGCGTTCTAACAAATCAATGAAACCTTTAGCAGGCATATACCAAAAGACAACGTCCACTGCAATAAGCAAGCTCCATTTTAGAGCTCGCGTGACGTTTCACACCACGCCGCCTAATCCCCACACTCCTTAGGACACTATGAAAGCATATCTGACCGCATCCCCCGGAGCGCCGGCTATGGCTGCAAACAGTTACTCCTCTCCTGCGGTGGGCCACGAGCGCATCAGGTGTGCATCAGGTCTGCATCAGGTATGCGCATCAGGTTGAACTGCGTCAGGTCTCTGCGCACCGTGGAGTTTCATGGAAGCCAGTTGTCCTACATTTAGAGTGCTTCAAGCACGCTCTTCCCGCACAGCCATAGTCGCCCACGGCTCTACATGTTTCACTTGCGATGGCATGCGGTGAACGATTGCACACAGTCAAGGAAACTTTATAGAGGACTATGTCTAGCATGCAACAATTATTCTAAATACTCGCCTTGAAATAATCCGGTATCTACAGTAACGTGTGCCCTCAAGCTGTTGTTTTCTTTCATTCATTTTTAGATACACACAGCGCGGTATATCACGATAAATTCATGCTTTCCCGAACAAATCCGTTCTGGCGAAAGAATCTATACACAACGGGGAGCACCTACACTGTGCATGTGCATTGTAAAATGGGCAACGCACATCATTTGTATGCAAGTCTTGCTCGTAATTCACTGAAGTTACTTTGGACAATGTGTGAATACAACTTACATTCATGAGAAAAGAATTTTTTGAAACACTCGAGTTCTATCACATATTCCACGCAAGGCCGACCATGGATCTAGAACGTGATCTGTCCCAATTCTTCTACGCTTACAAGTTCACTTTCAGATAAATGTTGTTCTTCAAATCCACAATTGCGTTTCAACTCCCTTATCTTACACTCAGGTAAAGTTGGGCCGTTTAGTGGGTACCACGCCCAGTTTTAGGCCATTAGCACGGGGCTTACATGCTTCTGTGATGATTTCTATCTAATTTTCATCAAATAAGTTCTTTTGTTGTGGTATCCTTTAAAATACCGCGCACACTCCCATGCATTATTGATATGACGAGTTATACGATGGCACACATGGATGTATACTCACAGGTGGCCCGAGCCCTCCTGGAAGCCCAATTTCCCCTTTAGGACCAGGGAAACCCTGTGAATAAAGAAGAAAACAATAAGTCAAGAGTGTGGGCCCCTTTTTCGCCGATTCGACCCAATATCGTTGTATCTAATACCACGTGAGCTTATGGGAAGCGGGATAACTGATTACACAAACCCGTACAGAAATAAAAATCACGTTACTATAGCATTATAATTATAGAGGACGAACGTCCGTGGCTTCCTATGACTGATTGCAGACTTAAACGCAGAGGTATCATTTGCCAAGCATAATTCATAAATCGATAAATATGTTTTCGCTTACCGTGAAGAGTTCATTCAACTACTTCAGCTTTTATCACGCCACAGTATAATCCGCAACAAAATTTTGCGCTTTCCCCCATGATATTGTCTACCACAAATTAGGATCTTGCTCTACTGTCTCCACTACTATTCGCGACTTCTCTGCAAAGCCCAAGGTAATGATTTACTTGCGATACGCCGCAGGCTGAACTCACATCTCTTGACACGTACAAAGCGCTGAATGCTTAATAAAATGTATGAACCTTTCAAAGAATTTGTAATATGTACTAAATGTCACCAAGTGTTCGCTTGTTCGTTGCATTTCCTGTGCCCTGTTTCACATATGGAGATAAACGCTTCAGCTGAATCCACAGCGCAATAACCGCCTGCATAAGCGCACGTAATATTGCACGCTCCTTTTTCACAAACTGAACTATACCAGCACGAGTTGATGGGCTAGTTGGTTCGACAGTTGGCCACAGAGCGGGAACGTGAAAGAAAACAAGAAGCGGTACTGCCCACTAGAGACGCTTCGCCCTCCTTCAGAAAATGAGCGTAATAAACTCTAAAGGCTCAATTGTCTCAGGAAGTAATGAAAGTGCGGCAGGTTTGCTTGTGCTTTCGTAACGAGCCGCGATTCGTAGGTCGCATACGGTCCAGACCAGACGTCGGGTTACGTTACGTTACTGGATGCACAAATCAAGACAATCGTCACGTGAATTTAGCTTTACTGAGTATTAGCCGTGTTGTTCGTCCGCAGTGCTGTTCCGGCCGCACGAAAGAAAGTGTTCATTTTTGTCTTCTACACAGCGTCACCGACAGGAATACGCAGAGTGGTGGCTGCGAAGTTACCGAATATTACTGAATTGACTGCTAGTAGGTTTAAAATAGGTTTTATAGGCGGACGAACGAAGAGTTCGCTGCTAAGTCGGGCGCTCGTCGCACTTCCAAGGAGGCGCGGCACTCACCGGTGGGCCCATGTTTCCCCTCTCTCCTGGAAAACCAGGAGGACCTGGAGGCCCAGGGGGGCCTTTGTTTCCCGGAAGGCCAACAGGACCCTGGGAGGAAAGAACAAAAGTAAAAACACACAATGATTATGAAATTATAAATATAGTTCGTCTTGTACAAGAAAATTCAGCAACGTACCGTAACACAAAGCATTAGCTCGACTTAAACCTGTCGCAGCGCAACTTATCGCGATGATGTCGTTCTACATGCCAGTTCTCTTCTTGCAATAGATTTTCTTTTTTTCCAGTGGGACATATGGCATAAGTCAGGGTTTGCAAGATATAGTACTAAGAGGTGCATGCATGGGCGCTATGGCAGAGTCTCTCTCTCTCTCTTTTTTTTTTTTTTCTTGTTTGTCTTTCCCTGGTCAATTAGCTCCATCAGTCAATAGTTCGGCCGGTATCGAAAAAGGAGTAATAACTCCTTTAAAATGTAGCGAGGAGATCCCGTATTAATTTTGCTTGCAGTTTTGTACAGGACGAACCTCCACGTATGAGTAACAAACACATGCAATGCAGACGCTAGATGCAGCAGTTAGAATCCACTTGCAAACCATATTTATACAGTTATGAAAGTGGTTGCTCACATGATCTGGTACGTGAAACTCAGAAATTTCCAAGCAAATAAGTTTAACGTGCACGTCATAAACCGCCCGATATCCCATGACAATGCAACAATTCCTTACAAACATCACTTTGGTTTTACTGACTGAAATGGTGTTCTGACTCTCACGACTTTGTAGTGCATACACTATAGTAGCCTCCTCTCAGTCAACACAGTTTTCCTCATCTCTTTCGAACATCATTGCGCCTATTTCGTGCTGTAAAGCTGCCGCAAATGCAAACTGCAACGCGCGCACGTACAACCCAACTGACAAAGTACTGAGTGCACAGCTATTACAAATGGTCATGAAGCTAGGAGATGTAATGAGCCCTCCTCTCTACAGCGCGCACACAGCACTCCTCTCCACAGCACAACCTATTTCGCCGTATTCAACGTTGAACTCCACAATTTCGGCGAAGGTCAACTTCGAAGATTGCAGGCAGCAATGAATTTGCATTGACAAAAATGCGATTAGCGTAGCTGTGAGCAACGTACCGTTGGACCTTCTTTTCCCGCAGGTCCGGGCAAGCCTGTCTCACCAGGAACGCCCTGGGCAACAGACAGTTCAAGAAAGGGTAGCAATAAAATGACATACATTCCAAAATAAAGTCGCAGGGCCTTATTACTCGACTAAACGGACTCTAGACCCAAGAAAATTGGTTGGCGTCTTTATTGCACACATGGCGCAGTATACACCATCCGCATTTGGGTAAAGTCTTAGCGTAGCGGGGCAGAAAGGGTGATACACGTATTGGGAATCGAATCTGCGACCTCGGGTTTAGCAGCAGAACGCCATAGCCACTGAGGCAAGGATTACCAACTAGCCCGAGCCATTACTCTATTGAGAAATGTTCGCAGTTACGGCTTGAGGAACATTAATATCTGAACGCTAGGGCTTCAATACCCTAAAGAAGCTTTACAAAGTGTCTCGAATTATCTATCTATAACCGCGGTTAACGCATTGCAGTCTAGAAATAATTTCCTCTCAAAAGCTTTCCTGCATTAATTTTTCTTTACGGCACTAACATCGAACGGATTAAAACCGATTGAAATGCACTGTATTGTGCCTGCAACAGTGCTAAGTCAGTCAAGTTGCCTTGACATTATGCGATCTATACACGCCGACTAAAGGGAAACTGATTTTCTGAGCTCGGTACGGTGTATAGAATACGAATATTTGGCGGAGCTCACTAAACATGCACCACTGAAGGGCCCATTCAATGTCTAATGTTTGAAACGAGCTTGAAGGGGATCCCCCCAAAAAGAAATTGACGGGAAACAAAAACAGTCGCAGTTTCGCCTGACAGGCGAAATATTTATTTATTTATTTATTTATTTATTTATTTATTTATTTATTTATTTATTTATTTATTTATTTATTTCACATACTTTCAGGGCCTGAAGGCGCTAAATCCTGTAAAAACACAACCAAAAATATTAACAAACGGCATTCTGAACAGCGGTCTTAAAGCTGGTAAAGTCGGCGATGAATGCGACTGATGCAGAAAGGCGATTCCAATCCGTACTTGTCCTAGGGATGAATCAGTCATTGTAACGGTTTGTGCGGCACAATGGCACCCAACTTTAAGGCTGTGGTCAGTGCGGGACGAAATGTAAGACGGAGGAGCAAAAAGGGGAGTTCAAATGAAGAACTTTGTGAAAAAGGCAGAGACGGGAGCATTTACGGCGTGACGAAAGATCAGGTAAGTTAACAGTTCGTTTCATTGATGAGATGCTTGCATCGCGAGAATAATTAGACAAGATAAAGCGTGCATCTCGGTTGGAATGCTTTCTAGAGTAGAAACTAATGAAGACTGAGTCGGATCCCAAATGACTGAAGCATACTCTAATTTGGAGCAAACTAAAGGTTTTTAAAGAGTCAACTTCAGGGAGGAAGAGGCCAAGCAAAAATTACGGCGTAAGTACACAAGGATGCAGTTAGCGTTATTAGTAACATAGGTAACATTGAAATTCCAAGAAAGGTTATCTGATATGTGAAGGCCGAGATACCTTTAAGAGGTAACTGACGTCACAGGAGCACCAAAGTACGTGTGTATGGCAGCGTTACGAGATATTTGCGTGGCCTTACATTTATTTGAATTAAGTTGCATGTACTAATTAGTAAACCATTCAGTTACGCAGTTAAGTTCGTCCTGCAGTTCTTAAGAATCAGATGGATTAGTAATTTTACGGTAGAGGACACAGTCATCCGCGAATAGCTTTAGGAAAGAAGAAAGAACGCAGTTCGGAAGATCGTTATTGTAGATTAAAAAGAGAAGTGGACCCAGGACTGAGCCTTGAGGAGCACCTGCTGGTACATTAGAAAATTGAGAATTACAGTTATTGGTGTTTACCAAGTGCGTCCTGTTAGAAAGAAAAGTTGTTTATCCACTCGAGCACCTCTGCACACAGGTTAAGTTCAGCCAACTTAAGAAGTAAATCATGGGTCACAGAGTCGAAGGCTTTGGCAAAATCAAGAAATACGCAGTCTATGTCGGTACCTAGATTATAAATTGCAAAAAGATCGTTAGTAAATGATAAGAGCCATGTTTAACACGAAAAGAACTTAGGGAAACCATGTTGGCAGGGGTCAAGAAAGGAGTTGGATTCTAAGAACTGAGCCAAACGCGAATATTTTCTATGCTCAAGAACTTTACATGAAGTGCTTGTTAGTGAGATAGGCCTGTAGTTGCTGCGTAAGTGTGTCACCGGATTTGCGAACTGCAATCACCTTTCCCACGCACCAGTCATATGGAAGAACAGTTAGCAAATTAGTAGACAGATCTACGAAGTAAAAACAGCACCTTGATAGGCCGTATAAACTCATAAACATTCACCTACTAACTAAGTAACAAGCATGGTGTCACGCGCGCAGGCAAATATATATACATCTCAATAAATGAGCGCGGACACTCGCTGTCAAAATGCTGGCGTGAGGAAGAGCGGCAGCAGCGGCGAGTGAATTGACCTTCATGCTGCCATTCGCATCAACGCAAACTAAGCGGCGAGAACACAGCACACACGAAGCTATGAGCACGCGGCGCACTCTGTCCGCATTGCAGCTCGCCTTCAAGATAGGGACCGCGCGGCCATGCGCGTCCGCGCCATACGCGGCAGCCGCCGGAGTAGAACGTCCCACCTCCCTCCCCCGATGCCTTGCGCGCGACGGAAGACGGCGCGCTTCCTCCCCGCTTTCCTCCCTTGTGCGCACGTGATTGAGCCGCCATCGTCGGCTCACCCTGGCCGGCTTTCACTCGCACATGCAGCATATGGCGCGCAGTGAGGATGTTATCGCCCTTGGACTTTATACAGAATATCACGGCGACGGCAGAAACGCGCCTGGAGTGTCCATGTAGTTGCTATTGCGACAAAAAGAGTCTAGGTATGTCAGTTATACACCTGACACACGGCCAAACCTAAGTCCTTTAACGTAAACGTCTTTCTTTTATGCTAGAGGGCCCCTTATCAAAAGGATTGCACTTTCATAGCCGCCCTTCGCCCTGGCACCCGCAGTTCAAGTGACCTCCAAACACGGTGCACGTTAATTGTGTGCGTGAGAACGCGCGGGCAGAGTGGACACGATCACGTGACCTCTATCACTGGGTGCGTGGGAAGACGGCGCGCATCAAACCACCAGGCTTCTCGTCACACCCTCGCATACTCTCCCTCGCAACCGCTACCATCGCGTGGGCACCAACACGAGGTGCGCGAGCCAAGGGGACTCGGTGGGCTAGGCCGCAACTGCTGTGCATGCGCCGCGCACTCGGAACCACACGGCAGTGGTGCCGGCGGCGCCAGCGACGACGACGAAAACGCGTCACGAGGCTCTGCGTGATTGCTATCGCAATACAAGACAGCATTACATCCCAGCATATTCTCACCGGACGACCAGGAGGTCCGATGTCGCCGGATGCTCCGGTTTCACCAGGAGGGCCCTAGAAAAAGTAAGAAAAGCTATTCTATTACAAATAAAATAGCGCGCACAATTGCGCCGGTCATGTGCCCACAAAGTATAGGTATCTAAACTGAATAAACGGGATTATTTGTCATGCCTGTATTGCCTGCGAAGACTTACAACGCTGAGAGAAATCCTGAACCATTTCATGTTTATCACCGCGACTACAATGCCTTGTGTCAGCCAACTTGTACTCACTGTCTGGAATCACTTTCAAAATACGCGTATATAAAGTGAGAAAGAAATTCTAAAGGAAGCGTTAGTGAATAAATAATGATGAAGGTATGCTTTGCTTCTTCTGCATAGGAAAAGGAAGAATATCTCCTAATAGCCTAAGTTTTTAGTATACATGCTTCAGTTAATATATCTACTGTCAAAATTTTAAAAAAGTTTGTAGTTGGGACATGGACACTACGAAGCCGACTACAGGCTAAGAGCTATACCTATATATCTACCATCCTACCTCTCCTATCTACCTACCTATATACCTATATATCAGAAGTTTGGAGCGTGTGCCCCTGCCGGAAATTGTGTTATCAAATGTCAATAGTATCGACGCCATTTACAAGTATGCTCCTCTCTGTAGATGGCCTATGTTATAGATGTTACAGAGGTAGAAAAACGACTGCCTTTTTAAGGTACGGTGGCAAGTTTATCGAGAAAATTACTAATGGCGGACGCGGGAACGCAATGGCACTGGGCGTACCGCCGGTCCGATGACGCCAGGTGGCCCTGGAGGTCCCGCGGTGCCGGTTTCACCCTGAAAACGGTACAAGGAATGTTATTGGTGCCTGCCAAAATTGAGTAACTCACAAAAGTAAATTTGCAGCGCGACTGCGACACCGGAAACTTACGGGTGGCCCTCGCTCCCCTGGAGGTCCCGGAGGCCCATCCTTTCCTGACGCACCCTGCGTCGTTGTTGCGAGAAAGAGAAGAGCTGCGTGCAGGCATCGCCCGAGTCTGTCGATTCTGCCTTCTTAAGAAGACTACAGAGAGCCGCAAACACCTCTCAAATCGTTAGGAACTAGCGCTTCTAGGGATGGCATTATAATGTCCTCAACAAATAAAATCAATGCAGGATTTTGAGATCAAAGCCAATGGACGCAGGTAGAAAGGAGACTGACAAACACCGGCGTTACTCCCAACTAACGAGTATTTGATGAAGAAAGCGTACATACATATCACACAAAAAAACGCGATTCCCAAAGATTATTCATCTTTGAATTCCTAAGACGAATGACCTGTCCGGATGTCAGTTTATGTTACAATACAAGCTGTCTGAAGCAAAGAAAAAAATGCACACAGGTCGCGTTGAGGGTATTTAATTCTGAATGTTTCAACTTCTAACGTCAGACTTACGGTGACGCCACATGATGGTCCGTGGTTTTTCTTGTGGAATGAGGCAGACCTGCCTCTTATATACCTATGATACGAGCAAGAAGTTGTGACCACCAAGCGGTATGTTGGCAGGGTTTCACGTCATCCACGCGAGCCTTTTCCCTTGTACTTACCGAAGGACAACTGAACTCTTTGCATCTGAATCTCGCGAGATGTGCTGGACGTTACCTGAAGCTTATCCATTGCCTAAACTTATCCCATTGCACTCAAGGATAGCTGCACCATACAGGATGCTTTTTGTAGCTGCAGCAATTTTTCAAAATTTGCCTGTGGCAGATAGCTCAATTCTAACCCTTGATCTAAATTACTCGATGAGGCGGTCATTACCTCTACGAGAAATCAAACTGCTTAATTTCATAATTAACATAATTATGCAAATTAACGTTTTGGTTTATTATTATTTTACGGCACATATTTTAAGCTGTGAATTGTAGCTAGTGAGTTCGCAAGGTGTATTCATTCAGAACGAATTCTGTGGACTGCACCAGCTTTGAGATATTAATGTTCAATGTGTCCGACGAAATTCAGCGGTGTTCGGGTTACTTTTGTGCTTCAGTGCGTGAAACAGCGTTTTCTTCAAAAAAGGTAACTGGAACGCGAATGCATTTCGTTGGACACTTTGGAAATTAATACCTCGAAACTGCTACAGAACTGAGAATCAGTTCCAAGTGGATACGCCTTGCGAAGTCACCGGCTATAATTCGTAGACTGAAACAGGCGCCACAAAATAATTACTTAAAAAGGTAATTAGCGTAATTATGTTAATTATTCAGTTGAATATTTTGATTTCTCCTAGAAGTAATGGCCGCCTCATTGAGTAACTAAGATCAAGAGTTAAAATAGTGAGATCTGCCACAGACATTTTTTTTTTATTTGGCGCAGCTAAAAAAAAAAACACCCTATATGATGAGAAACGAGGGAAATCACTTGATATAAAATCGGCTTGCAAAATAACAGATCATAAAATCGACGTACGTAACCACAACAGTACATTAGAGTAGTTACGGTTGTGGCTGCAGAATATATTCTTTTAATGCCTTGCGGGTTCTGTCCTCTTGTTCTTTTCACATTACGTCACTTTTTATATCCGTGTATTTTTTAAGCGGAACACCGGTTCCGGAAAAGGCAGGCTTTGGGAGGTGGTACTTCGATGCAGGCTATAAGCCTACTAAAGTTATAGACCTGTAAACATCGGCGTCCTTCCGCGTATGTCTTTCTCAGTTATTCGAGTCATTACAGGACAGACATAAGGCGGCAACTGACTACGATAGGAGGAGAGCCGCCTGCTCTCTAAACAAAAAGACTCTGGAATTCTGGAACAAAAAGATTCCAGCGCGAGAACGACCGAGCCAAGTGCGAAACAGGTACACCCCAGCCTGCTCTCTGGGACAATGGTCTCGACTCTAGGTCCTGGCTACATTTCCTAGACCCTGAAACTGTCAGTGACAAGCTAAAGTGCATAGATGGCACAAGCAGAAGCATGGTGAGCATGTGTACGCAGCCGGTCATCATGTGTATATGTAGCTACTTGGCATCTCTACCACCACACTTTCATATTTTCTCTCCGTCCACCTTCTCTTTATGGGGCATAGCAGCATAGAGACTTAGCATCTCTGAACAACCTCTCTACCTTTCTTTTATTTATTTTTGACCAAATATTTTTTATTTTCATCTCCTCTCCCCCACGCGATGGAACGAGGACGCGTTGGTGTAACTCACGGGCGATCCTGGCACTCCCACGAATCCTCTGGCGCCTTCAGGGCCCTGGGGCCCTCTCTCGCCGGGAATGCCGGGAGGTCCCGGCTCTCCGGTGCTGCCCTGAAATGGCATAGAGCATATCAGGTCGGCCTGGAGAAGCATATAGCACCAAACCATCGAACCATACGTAAATGTTGCGATGGGCAGCAGCTAGTCGTGTGACAGAATCAGTAAGCAAGCAAGACGGCGAAACACGGCAATAATGTTCAGCAATGCAGCGCGGAAAAATGAAAAAAAAATAAACTTAACTAGAACCAGTGCCAGCTTGTCTTGCCGTGGGACGAAAGTCCGGGTTCACTATGTATGAAGTTGTGGTAATGAGAATTTAATGAAGGGGAAGTTTTGCTGTAGGTACGCCCAAGGCCGGCTTCTTACGTTCCTATATCTGTAAACGCCACTTTAACATTTACCGCATGTGGGCTTGCGCATGATGCTTTTAAAACGTTTCCAACATTCACTAAAAGCGAAAACAGGATAACCTCCTTGATCACCGTAGATATTTTTCCTTCGATAGTGACACCGCGGCGCTGCACGCAGTTTTTCTGTTATTTTTTTTTTTTTTTACCTACGCGCACGTCAGATGCACACATGACTGTTCACCCTAAGTTTATGGCATCACTAGGTAGTAGACACTAAGAAACTTTTCAAATCTTTTTTTTTTTTTCATGTATATTTTCAGCAGTAAATGCTGAACTGACTAGGTATCATGCTTCCTAGAGTGCTACGCCAACTTGCCGCGCATATTGCACTTCAACACACCGCACAGTAACAATTTTTTTCATTCAGCATTTAACTCGTAATTCCTGTGTATTACCTACGGCGTTACATAATGCATCATCGGTAATTACCGTCGATTGAACAGAAAACGTAAGAGCTTGTTCTTTACGTTTTTCGGTAGAAACAAAAACTACAGAAGTTGCTGACGTAACATTTTCTTTAAATAAAGCGTTCGACTTGAAATATATAAGATCTGCGGTGGTCACCTTTTCTCCGGGCGCCCCTCTTTTTCCGACTCTTCCTCTCTGGCCCCTGTTCCCCTTGAGGGAGTAAAGAGACAGCACGTTTAGTAAAGAGCAAGTATTCGCCACAATTTATTGAATCGTGACTTGAATCATGACTGGAATAACGTTGTGCAAGTGGTTACCCCAAAGTCATAATTTTTAACAAGGTTACATGAACTCCGGAACACTCTCAAAAGCGGTAGGTTTACAAAAACAGTGCTAAATACCACCGAAAGTCACGTCCTATGTGATTACACATGAAGAATGATGGCCTTCACGCACGCATTCTTTTTTTTTCGGCAAAATATAACCAATAACAATCAGCCGACGATAAAGCAGGTACTACATAGAGAGAGAAGATAAATAAGAAAGACAAGGAGGGTAAACCAGACACGCATCCACTACCCTACACAAGGAGGAGGAGCATGGACATGGAACATGGACACCACAGTTGCTCACTTAGGTCTGTAGACGTCGGTTTCTGATCTTGAGAGTTTGTTTCTCGTCATGGAGCTGGAACTGCATGCAGAACATACGTGAGCTCCTTGCAGATATACGGGAACACACTCCTGCGGTCGCGGCACGTGGAAGAGCTGATGAATGGCGGTGGTGATGACGTTACAGCTGGTTTTAGCCTGGCAGACGAGGCCCGCGATTGCTCCGCCTGTAACACCCATTTCTGGGTGAACATTTCGTCACCACACGCCTGAAAGTCCACTGTCTCGAAGAAAGGTCAGAAGGCGCCGTACTTCTCTTCAGATGGTCTGGTGACCTTCTGGAAACACGAAGCGTTCTGCGCAATCGTGCGAAATCCTCTCCTTTTTCATGGTGTCAAGTAGAAAGTTTCGTTGCTCATTGTACCGCCGGCAGGACGATATATAAAGATGCTCCGCATCGCCGATCTCGCCGCAGGCTGCGCGTAATGGGGCATCCGTGTTCCCAGTCTCAAATTACCAAGCTGACGTGTACGCCGAACCCGTTCTGATTCGTAAAAGTAGTGTGGCCTCCGAGCGCTTTAGCTTCTTGATCATGCAGGGCTCATTGGGCGGCCTACAAAGTTATTTAATATTCAGCGAATGGCCTCCTTTGTTAGTTGAACAATTTTTTAGGTCCTTTCAATTTTTTTAGGACTTGAGAGAGCTCCACGTGCGATAGAATGAGCTACGTAGTCAGGTAGTGTAATGGAACGATATAGATCATGTTGGAAGGCGATTTCTAAGATTGCACCGGCGTAAGGATCAAATACGGAACATGGTGTCTCTAGTTTTCCACTAGCATATCGATAAACTTTTGACTCCGAGCTGACGGTGGGCTGGCTGGTGCAGCTTAGTAACAAGCATAGGAAGATCATCAACCAATGACTGCAGTATGACGAGAACCTGCCGGTCTTGCTCTGGCAATATCACTAGAACAAACAGGGCATTCTACGCGTTCGTCGTGCCCAGGAATTTCCATGCTATCGTTGTGCCTTGCAAGTCGGAGATTGGAATATATACCATGGATCAGGCAATCATGCTCTCCGCAGCTCCCTTCTCCTTGGCTTCCTTGTCCATGGCGCCAGGTCTGCTTGGCCTAGGAGACACTGGGGCAGCGACGACGGATGTCGCTTACGCATCTTATAAGTTGTGGTAGACCTTGATGAACGTCTGTGACAGGAGCGCCGTCGGCGTCATTTTCGAAATACGTCGGCAGCTTCTCCGTGAGACGAGTGGTCCTTCACCCTATGTTTTAAAATGTCCATTTCTTTTTGAAAAATAGCTAGGGCACTTCCAAGCGGTGACATTGCAGCTGTTAGTGCTGCGAAGCTCGGAGCATTGGGAGCATGCTGTCGCGTTTGTAGAGACACTGCTCACGTGTTCAAGTTTCGTGTATTTCTTGCATTGGAATGGTCACCGTGTAAAAGGACGGGCTAGATGCCGGAAATGGTCTACCTCGACGTGTACCGGCAGGGATTAACCGTTGAATATAACTTTCACAAAACGTGATCTGCCGATGCGAGAAAAAGTGTGATAACAGGTTCATCTGTAGCTGGCCTTATGAGTTTCGTCAAATCGGCACTTGAAAAGGTCTCGTCGATGTCGTAGATAACACCAGTGGTGACCTCCTTGCAGGGCTGAATAGGTGAGTGGCAGTGGTGTAGCCAGGAAGTGACACACCGGATATGTACCTCCCCACCCCCATTGCCCCCAACTTGAAATTTGTATGTTAGTGTGACGCCAGCCAAGCCCCCCTCTCACCCTCCCCGCCCCCTGTCAAGTGCCTGCTTCCCTCCCGAAAAACATTACTGGCTACACCACTGGTAAGCAGATTTGCATACCGTCGAGGCTGGTGACCTGCTGCAAGGTCTCTAACGCGACCACATGTTCAACATTTATTGCCAGTATGTTCCAGGGTATGTTGATTCTGACGTCATTTACATCGTTTAGCACCAGTGCATCGATTCATGGATGATACGGAAGTGGAATAACGGCGAAAGCAGCGTTAACACCGACGACACCATGACCTGCTCCATTGACAATGACGAAGCTTCTGCCAACAGTTGCTGAACATTAGGGCGAAGAGAAAAATGACCAGCACACCATCCCGTTCGAGGATGTCCACTGTAAGGCCGAAGGGATCCCCTGAGGCATTCACCACCCTTTTCGTGGCTGCACTCGCCACAGGCTACACCGAACACCTCAGCGAATACGTACTACAGGTCCGCTAAAAGTTATAAGCTGACTAGCATCATACGATACATACACATGGTTATTTTAATCCACCTAAATAGAACCTTTCCCCCTGCCCCGCCCCCTATTCTACAGATGCATCACCCCGCTACAAAGCAGGTCATGATTCCCTGGTCACTCTATATATCTAATTTCTTTTTCGTGGTTCACCGCCTGTAAAGTGAATTCAAGAGCTAGTGCTAGCACACGACAGAAATTTCGCTAGTAACGTTATTGTTTTTTTTTTTTTACCCGCGGTCCAATTTGGCCTCGCTCTCCGTGTGGGCCGGTTGGTCCCTAGAAAAGAGAAGAAAGACGACACATTTATTCCCCTATTTTGCCACCACTTTTCAAATTTCTTGCACAACAAAGGAAAAAAAATGAATTACAGTGTCAAGTCTTTGGCTCTTAACAATTTCTGCTCTGAAGATTTCCTCAAAGCACCTGATTTAATGTTTTTGTGTTCGAGCTGTGGTGCTTCTACTGTCATTTACGCGCCTACTGGGAGAGTTTCTTCGAGATTCATAAGAACAAGTATGAAGCTAAACAGTGCTGTCCTTTATGCGCATTACGTGCTCTTTAGATTACCGCTTATTCATTTGGTAACCGATTTGTTCGCTAGAAGTGGAAGATGGTATAAAGAAATTATCTTTTTTGTGACACTGATGTAGAAATTAAGTCGGATGACTAGGCGTAATGAGTTTACGTAAGTACGAAAGTTCCGTAATTTGCGTATAGTGTAATATAAGCCTCAAGAACGTGAGTTTTAGGCACACACGTACCCGGTCGCCTTTGTCACCTTTCTCTCCGGTCTTTCCATGAAATCCCTTTTCGCCCTGCAATGGAACATTCTCAAGTTCACGTAGGGCTCTAACAGCCTTAGCACACTGATAGTATCACTGACATTCCTTTGAGGGAAACCGTTGAAGAGAGTTTCGAACTTCAAGAGGCGAGAATAACAACAACAAAAATCATGGATAGACACAGAAGACACGTCGAGCGCTTACGGACACGTATTTAGCTAACGAAGCAAACGCCGCTCTATAAAGCGCATAGTCCTGCCTTTTTTTTTTTTCTTTGAAATTCTAAACATGTGCTAACAAAGATCAATTTCAATCCTCATTGCTCAATGGTCAAGGGCACGTATTGTACCTGAACTTTGCTCACAAAGTAAGTGGCTTCTTCCAACAAAAATTACCTTATTGAATTTCTAGGACAACAGATTTAATCCTAAGGGGAGACAGGAGCCTATAGGTATGCGCGGTACATGATGAACACTTCCTTTGCGTGGATTACGAAAAAAAAGTTGACACACTAGACAGATATATGAGGACACGTATAGAGTTTGACAATATCTCCTAGAATAAGATAGGGCTGTGTACAATATTGACGTTTATTTGCGAGACCTATGCAACGGGACTACAATATGAGTGGTCATAAAAGCTCTTAACAAGCTCAATCAGCAAGTAGGTATACATAAGCTTGGTCTTCTCCTCAAGGCCAAACTTAAATACAAACCAATTAACAATCATTTGACGGTCACTCTAACGCTAACGTTTCCGATAAGCTAAGCTAGTGACGCAAGTAATGTGCAACCACCTGGTACACTAAAATGCACTTGAAATGAAGTCAGTGCAGTGTATTATGGTATCAATCACACGTGTTTTTTTTTGTTTTTCGTTTCTTCAGAGATAATAGTCTAGCGGGAAGTCCTGCATTTCTCTATCTCAGCACGCCGTTTCTCAAGAAACATTGCACACGTTCAGAATATTACTGTGGTTAAAAACAGCTAATGTGATCTTATTAGTAAAGACCCTGCTATATGTAGCTACTTCACCTTCGGTCCTGTCGTTCCCGGATATCCGGGGAATCCTGGAATGCCCATTTTACCCTGGATGGAGAAACGAGGATATATTAATCCACAGTAAGCGCCAAAATGACAGAAAGATTTAGGCATTTTACTTAACGATCATGCTCATGCCGAACGATATCCTACGAGCGAATGTCGTAATCGAAGCGGTCTTTAACAGGCACTGAACATTAAAACAGCAGCTTAGGCATATCTGGTGTAAAAACACAGGCTGCAGTAGTCGCCGATTTTCCTTTAAAAACCAATGGACCTTCAGTAGCTCGCTTCAGAAATGTTATAACACTCTCCTTCATCTTATCAGAACATTAGTCGCACTGTGTATAGATATTACTGCGCGGCCGGATCGTTACATCATAAGTACACAACAAACCTTTTCACCTGGTGCTCCTGGCGGTCCTTTCTCTCCTCGAGGTCCTTCAAATCCCTGTGCGAGTTTTCAAGGAGTCAAAGAGCGCACAGCTTTTAGACACGCATGTGAGAAGAAAACAACGCAAACATACACTACTATTAGAGCTTCAGCAAGCTTCACTTCCATGCCTTTTCCTTCGTACTTTTTTTTTCTTTTTTTTTAAGCAAGGCTTGCTTTTTCAACCCTCAGCTTATTTTGCTGACCATGGGCTGCTGCTTATGAGTGCTGCTGCTGCCTTTCCGACTTTTTCACACGAAGAACAGCACTCATATAGCGAATCCGCCTTATGTGCAGCCCGATATGTACTAGCCCTAGAGATGCGCCAGTAGCCGACTCCGTTTTTTATGGAATTACGCAGTTAAAAAAAAAACTAACGGTACCTAAATATTCTCGGTGCAACAGATATACGTCTTCACGTGTGTAGTTCCTTAATTGAATCGAAACTGTTCTACGCCTTCTTTCCAGGTGATTTAGCGCGTCTGCTCGGTAGGGTTTCTTTTGCCCAGTAAGGTGGGTCCGTCTTTGAGATAGTGCGATAGTAAACTGGGCTGATCCCAGAGATTGCATGATGAAAAGTGGGCCGATCCCGGAGGCAATTTAATCTGCACTCGCGAGGATCACGTGCGTCGCGTAGCCGAGATTTCCCCGTCTGGCTGATTTGCCGGGAAGGCACGCAATCTCTATGCTGCAAAACGCGTTGCTGAGGATGAGTAGTTTTATATCACTCAGTTAATCGCTTCACATATATTACAAAATGTGCGTTCAATGTGTGTATTCTTTTTCTTATTTTACCTATACGCGTGGGTGCATATACCGTAGGTGCGACGCATACTTGCCTTGGGGCCTTCCGGACCTTCTATTCCTTGGACGCCTTCGGTACCCGGAGGACCCCCGTCACCAGGAAGTCCGTGGTCACCTTTTTGACCGTCCACACCCGGTGCGCCCTGCGATTACAACTGTCACGCGCACTTGCACACAGCGCGCGCTCACTCCTCGAAGACGCGCCTCCCTAGTCAGAACCAAGAAATTATTGCTCAGAAACAAAAAAAAAAGATGGGCAGGCCATGTAATGCGTAGGGCAGATAAGTGGTGGACCATTGGAGTTATGAATGGGTGCCGAGGGAAGGCCAGCGCAGTCCAGGACGATAGAAAGCTAGATGGAGTGAGGAAATTAGGAAATTTTCAGGCGCAAGTTAAAATCAGCTATATAGCGCAAGACATGGGTAGTTGGAGATCGTTGGCAGTGGCCTTCGTTCTGGGCAGTGGACATAAAAATAGACTGATGACGATGATAAATTATTGCGCGTCTGCAAGCTGTCAGCGGGAAATTCGTCGCGGTTTCTTTACACCAACCTACAACGTCACGTTGGTCTTTTTTTGTTGTTGTTGTTGTTTATGTACTCTTCCTTTTCTACTGTTTGTGTGATTTGGCGAAAACATGCTCAGCTACAACAACCGTCGCAGTGACAGCGACATGGCCTCCGCGTCATCTGGTCTACAGCACGGTCACTGTGTTGACCGCGCAGTAGCTTTGCATGGAGTCCAGTTGCCGGTCTTCTTGAGAGCCTTGTATAGTGTGGGCGCCCAGTTGTATGATCGAGTTAGGTCTGGCAAATCGACTGTTTCTGCTAAAGCCCAAATAGTAATATTTGGCACTTCCTTGGTACCACAGTGATGGAAAGACAGAAACTGTGCACGAACAAGCGTACTCGTCGTGACAGTGTGATGAAACACGAACCTTATCGCCTTTGTCACCTAGCGGCCCTCGTGGACCATCGTCACCCTGCATTTCACAAAAGAAAGAAAAGAATACAAGAATATAGGAGGCGTAAACATACAATACAAGGGCCATATTTAGTAAGTATTTGTTAGATTCTTTTTTTTTTTTCAACCTGTGTCATTGGCTCGCATCTCTCCACTATTGATAATATCTGGGTCGGCCGCAAGGAAAAGGATCAATGCAAAACACGCTATCATATATTTTTTTCCTCGTGCGAAACGTTTAAAGCAATGGGCAATAGGTTTCTTGCTTTAGGAAAATATAATCGGATCTTCATTCTATCGTTTAATACGTAAAATATATAGTTAAAGAATGGGAGTATTGCGGAATGATATTATTAAGACTGCGAATATTCGAGAATGTTGAGTGCAAAGCGTACAGCTTACATTTGGTTCAAAGTTTTCGATTTCAGTATTTGATATTGTTTGCTTCGAATATTCGATTCTCGCCAAAGATACGGTGTTCTTATGAATACTGTAGCGTGCCTACCTGGTAAAGGGGCTGTGCATGTAGAAGCTGCCTATCGGGACGATGCGTGTCCGTCATTAACCACACTTCACTGTTGTAGAAAATCTACTTTGTGTAAAAGATTATTACCTACTGCACAAATAAAGTGGTCACTGAGCAATGGCATGGAGCAACTAATTCTTTTCGTGATAACTAGATTTCTTTTCGGGCGCTCTACGGATTTAATGCACTGATTTGTACAACGTTCTCGCTTCTTGGTGTAGCTCAACATGTGAGGGCTAATATAACGTGATATATAATGCTTATAGTTAAAAGTATATTTACAGTGTATTTCATTTTTTCAACGCTTCAAGCCGTCACTTAATATTAAATTACTGCACAATCTACGTCCCACATGAATGTACTCATGTTTCTCTTTTTCTTTTTAATTATTGCGTTTGTCAAGATCCCACTAAACAAGCTACCCTCTCGGTCGGCCTTGAATTGCAAAACAGCACTGCATTTACGTGACATAAGCGACGAACCTTTTGCTTCTTTCGCACATTTTCTTTTTATAAGTAACCAAGGCATTCGGCGCTGGAATCAAAACGAGCGTGCTCACCAGTGACGTCAGAATGCTCATGCTCATACCTTGACGCCCCGAGGACCTGGGAATCCCGTGGGCCCCTGCTGTCCAGCATGCCCCTGCGCAGAGATTTGGAGATGTTATCAGACGTGTAACGGCAAGCACAATATTACCGCCTCTATTGAATGGGTGGAAGAAGTGACAAGGGAAACATGTCGGAATGTTAACAAGGCTAAACCCTGTTGGCTACGCTACAGAGCGAAATGGGAACAAAAAATGAGGTAAGTACTTATAGTGGTAGTAAATAGAGCTAATGCACGCGCTGGCCACGCTTGAAAGGCCCCTAAACCATTTCTGACATTTTGAACATATTTTAAATAAACACGCGCAAGTTGTACAAAATACCGCAACGGTCATCTTTGGGCGAACGAGGCAGCGCCATACACGCGCTGCATGAAAGCTGCAAATTCGAGAAAGCGATCACGGGCTCCTCCCCAACATTGTCCGGTCCCTTCGTTGCACATCGTGACGCGAGCAGGACCTTGCGCGCGACGTCACCACGGTAAAACCTGTCGATCGGTCGGTCGACGAGGCACGATACCGCCAACGTGACGATAGCCGGCTGTGTGTTCCGAAATAGAAGGCGGCCTTGCCCCAATGAGGTTTTAAAAACAATTCTGGAGTGGCAGCTCTTGCAACTTCTTACCAGCATAGGTGAAGCCAGCTCTTGCCTTGACTCAACCTCTGAAAGAGTGCCATGCCAGCTGGAGTCCTTTAGTGCTTTTGTTTTGATAATGTACAGGCTAGGGTAATTGGAAAATAAAATCTCTTTGCTTCTAGCTAAAATGTTGCATTTGGCTGAGTACAGTGGTGTCATAATCTCCCACAACATGTACCACGTCGTTCAGACTTCCTCCTAAAACCAGTGACATGAAGCTGACGAGCGAAACGTGAACACGGTATAAGCGGGAGCCAACGTTTCGACAAGTGGACTTGTCTTCTTCAAGGTCAAGGACAAATCTACTTGTCGAAACGTTGGCTTCCGCTTTTACCTTGTTCTCGTTCTGCTGATCGTCTTAAATTGCCATCTTCCGCCTTCCCCGTGTTTTCCCTGACATGAAGACAGCAATTCAGTGGGATCTGTACGGCGAAATTAGCCGTCTAAAACACAAGAAAGTCGGAAAATGCGCTTCCTAGTTTGCACTATTTCCTTATGTATATTCGTGCCTTGAGTACGATGGCGGCGACCTGACTTGATTTTCAAGATGTGATCTCCACTCCAGAGCCATTTTCTTTTTTTACCTGCTTGGCTTGCGCATTGTTCATCACTTGTCCTTCCGTGAAGCTTCGATTTAGTCAGCGTCGTGTGGAGGACGACTAGGGGCAGGCAATGGAAGAGCATTTTTGCTATCAGAGAATAAAGTTGGGCTAGTTGGTGTGTATTCTAGAATTGAGATATACAGGTATGTAACAAAAGAGCGCTAAAAAAAAAAAAAGCCACACACCTGCGCGGCACACGCAGCGCAGTCACAGCGTAAGCTGGAGGAGCGGCTTCATAGGAGCTCCATTTTCGACACCACGCACTGCAGGATCTTCGCGGCGAAGTCTCTTCGCGTCATTTTCACGAGAACGATCTCAACTGTCCGCCCGGCGTCGACGGCGAGCTGCGGCTTGTGCTGCTCTCTGCACAGCGGTCTATCGAGCCCGATGTTGCTTGGTTGCAGCGGCGCGCGTAGCTCTGCGATTCGCTTCTTCAGCAGCGGTTCGTACCTTGCGAGGAGGCGCCATAACGCGTACCAAACAGGCATCCAGACTACGTAGCGCAGATGTCACATTCCTCGACCCGTGGCACTGTATGTTGCTGTTGATGATGATGATGGCGGTGGTTTATTGGCATTCCCTTCGAAACAGGGTGGTAACAAACAGTCTCCTAGCCTGCTGGAGTTAACCAGGTCCATTTGCATGCAGCATACAACTGCTATATGCAACAGCTACATTCAGGCACACTTGGTGAAATATAAGGTAAATGCAACGCAAAGTTTGTACGTATTGACGCTACGCGGCCCGCATGTCACATCGCGTGTCAAATGGCACGATACGATGCTAATGATGATGATGATGATTTAATGGCATTCCCTTTGAAACGGGACGGTGACAAACAGTAACCTAGCCTGCTTGAATTATTAAGGTAAGTTCACACATGTTTTTCAGTACATGAATATTTATACATCTCCATAATCTTTGTTTTTCCTCAAGATTTCTCTATCTACCTTTTACCGCTACCCCCGCGAGGTGGGGAGGGCTACGTTCGTCCCCGGCATCAGCGCCTGATGTGGAGTGTACTAGAACGAGGTCGAGTACACGCGCGGTCAAGGCGGTCGAGGCGCTGCCCCATTTTTCCACACGCGGTCGAGGCGCCGCGTGTGGAAATATTGCGCGAGGGTGCTGCGAGCGTCTCATTCCAAAGGGGACGCTCGTAGCATCTATCCATCCATTGAGGTGGAGAAGCGCTCTGCGGCATATTCAACGTACTTTCGCTAGGGCGCCGAGGCCGATCGCGCGCTGTATGCTCTTAAAATAGGGCTTTGTTTAAACTGCAAATTTATGTTTAGAACATTTTGCCATATATATATATATATATATATATATATATATATATATATATATATATATATATGAGGCATGGATTATTTTGCTGTCATTATGAAGTGCGTCGTCTGCTAGCGACAGCGCGTTCGTTGCGTAGACGCCCTGTTTTCGTTGTAGAGAGCGTGTAAAATACATTTTATTTATTTATTTATTTGCTTGATTAGATGCGCCCATGGCCCTTGTCGGCTGTTACGAATTGCAATTTCAGCCCGGTGAACTGCTGCCTCCAACACAGATTTCTAAAAGTAACGGGTAATTTTGTCATAGCAGCCACCGATCTGCAACATGAGATTACGTAAGAAAATTTCATCGTGCTCTTTCACGACTGCTTCTTGTAAGTGGAATATTAAACAGCACGGACAATAATCGAGGAACGCAATATTATAGCGAGGTCGGCCTGAGGTATATTCCTCTAGCCTAACTACTCGGCGTTGGGGGAAGGGGAAGCGGGAAGGAAAGAAGGAGATTAGATTAACTGGTGAGGCTTATTCAGTACTAACGGCCATGTCCTCTCCGATAGAGGTATCCCAGATAAGAAGCAATAAGGAGTAGGCTTCCCAATCCACAAGCACATAGCGGGCAACATTGACGAATTCTACAGCATTAATGAGAGAGTAGCAGTAGTCGTAAACAAAATAAAAGGTATAGATTAAAGGTAGTACAAGCCTACGCTCCAAGATCTAGTCATGATGATGATGAAGAAGATCAGTTTTATGAAGATGTTGAATTAGCGGTGAGAGGAGGAGAAGGAAATAAAGAGAGAAAAGACAGGGATGTTAACCAGAAATGCGTCTGGTTGGCTACCCTACTCTGGGGGACGGGAATGAGAAAAGTTCAAACTCAGTATATTGTAGTAATGGGCGGCTTCAAGGCAAAGGGGGGGGGGGGGGGGGAAGCAGGGCGGTGAACAAGCACTTGGCAACCACGGCGTCGATTCTAGAAACGCTAGAGGAGAGATGCTGGTAGAATTCGCAGAAAAAAAATTAAGCTACGAATAACGAACAACTTCTTCAGGAAGCGTAGCAACAGAAAGTGTACCTAGAAAAGCCCTAATGGTGAAACAAAAAAATGAAATTGATTTTATACTTTCTGCCGATCCCAGCATAGTGCAGGATGTAGAAGCGATAGGGTAAAGTGCAGTGATCATAGGTTAGTGAGGACTAGGATTCACCTCAATCTGAAAATATAAAGAGTAAGATTGGTCAAGAAGAAACAGGTCAGCCTAGAGGCAGTAAAGGTAAAAGCAGACAAATTCAGGCTGGTGCTTGCAAACAAATATGCAGCCTTAGAACAGAGAGATGAAGATTACATACAGGCAATAAATGAAACCGTAACTAGGCTGGCTTTAGAGGCAGCACTTGAAGTGGGCGGCAAGTCACCAAGGCAACCAGTAGGCAAGCTCTCCCAATTAGCAAAGGACCTAATAAAGAAACGACAAAGAATGAAAGTGTCCAACTGAGAGATAACATAGAATTCGCCGAACTGTCAAAACTGATAAACAAGGAGAAAATAAGGGATATTCAAAATTATAACGTGAGAAAGACTGAGGAAACCGTAAAAAAGGGACGCAGCATGAAACCAGTGAGAAGAAATCTTGGCATACGACAAAACAAGATGTATGCACTTAAAGATAAGCAGGGTAATATCATTAGGAATCTCGAAGATATAGTAAAATCAGCGGAAGAATTCTATACTGACCTGTACAGTACCCGTATGAGTCAGGATAGCTGAATTAGAAACAGTAATAAACAGGATACAGAAACTTCTATAACTAGCGATGAGGTCAGAAGGGCCTTGCAAGACATGAAACGGGAAAAAGTGGCAGGAGAAGATGGAATAACAGTCGATTTAATCAAAGATGGAGGATACATAATGCTTGAAAAACAGGTGGCTTTCTATACGAAGTGTCTGTCGACTTCAAGGGTCTCAGAGAACTAGAAGAATGCAAACATTATACTAATCCACAAAAAGGGAGACGTTAAAGAATTGAAAAATTGTAGGCCCATTAGCTTACTCCCAGTATTATATAAAATATTCACAAAGATAATATCCAATAGAATAAGGGCAACAATGGACCAAGGGAACAGTCTGGCTTCAGGAAGGGATACTCTACAATGGATCAGATCCATGTCACTAATCAGGTAATCGAGAAATCCGCAGAGTACAATCAGCCTATCTATATAGCTTTCATAGATTAAGAAAATACATTTGATTCAGTGGAGATACCAGCAGTCATAGAGGTATAACGTAATCAAGGAGTACAGGCCGCTTATGTAAATATTTTGGAAAATATCTACAGAATCCACAGCTACCTTAATCCGACACAAAAAAAGTAGGAAGATACCTGTAAAGAAAGGGGTCAGTCAAGGAGACACAATCTCTCCAATGCTATTCACAACGTGCTTGGAAGAAGTATTCAAGCTATTAAACTGTCAAGGCTTAGGAGTAAGGATCGACGGCGAATATATCAGCAACCTTCGGTTTGCCGATGACATAGTCCTGTTCAGCAACACCGGATACGAGTTACAACAAATGATTGAGGACCTTAACAGAGAGAGTGTGAGAGCGGGGTTGCAGAAGACAAAGACAATGATGAATAACCGTGCAAGGGAACAAGAGTTAGGATCGCCAGTCAGCCTCTATAGAGTCTGTGAAGGAGTACGTTTACCTAGGTCAAATAATCCAGGGAACTCTGTTCATGTGAAGGAAATTCATAGAAGAATAAAAATGGGTTGGATCACATACGGCAGACATTGTCAGCTCCTGACTGGAAGCTTACCATTATCATTGAAAAGAAAGGTGTAAAATCAGTGCATTTTACAGATGCTTACATATGGGGCAGAAGCTTGGAGAGTGACAAAGAAGCTTAAGAACAAGTTAAGGACCGTGCAAAGAGCGATGGCACGAAGAATGCTAGGCATCGCGTTAAGAGACAGAAAGAGCGGTTTGGGATCAGAGAGCAGACGGGTATAGCAAATCTTCTAACTGACATTAAGAGAAAAAAAGTGGAGTGGGGCAGGTCATGTAATGCGTAGGTTAGATAACCGGCGGGCCATGGGGGTTACAGAATGGGTGCCAAGAGAAAGGAAGCGCAGTCGAGGACGGCAGAAAACTAGGTGGGGCGATGAAATTAGAAAATTTGCGGGCGCTAATTGGAATCAGTTGGCTCAGGACAGGGGTAATTGTAGATCGCAGAGAGAGGCCTTCGTCCTGCAGTGGGCATAATATCGGCTGATGATGGTGATCATCATCATCATCATATAATAGAAAAATTATCAGATACTTTAAATGCACTCCTTGAAAAGGTGATAACTCTCGACCGGAATAAGCCTGTTTGCAGTGACAAACGCGGCACCACCATAGCTTTCTTCATGGTGGTGCCGTTGGAGCGCGCACGGTAGCTTTGACCGACGGCCTGTGGCTGGATCCTTATGACGGATGGAACTAGAGTGTGCAATTCTAGTGCACTCTAGATGGAACTGACCCCAAATGCGCAAACGGGCTTTTTGACAGAAGGAATCATGGCAATGATTGGGCGCTAATATGAACAGCCGTGTTAGAGAAAGGATATTACATATGTATACTCAGACTGAATCGGGGCCGCTGGGACGTAAAGAGCAATTTAATATCCATGGTTGGGGCTGGCAATCTTCTTCAATGTGCCAGCAAGTGAAATGAAGTAGAAACATAAAAGTCTCGTCGAATGCTATTTGCTATTGAGATCGTATGCGATTCCTTAATTCATTGTATTGCAGAATGGCTTGGGTTTGACGGGGACGTCTGTTACATGAACGCAGAAGCACCTCCTCCAAATATCATGTTGTAGTGACACTCAATAAGACCGTAGCAAAACTGTGAGTGATGGAACTAACTCATTATTGGGTCAAGCGGGTCAGCTTTAGCTTCAGGTTATAGCGGGTCAAGCGCGTCGGCTTTAATGCATCACTCGGCGAAGGTTCTAGTGTAATCGCTGGTGCCTGCGTGGTTTACATATAGTACTGTACAATTCGTGTCGTGCATGCAATGTGATAATACAAGGTTCGGCGAAGACATTCGCAACGGGCAGAATGAACGATAACATTCGCGTAAGTTCCAAATCATGCAGACGCGTCTTGCGCTGAGCGATAATGTTTAACATTTGTTAGCCGATCAGCAGCGGTCACCAGGGAAAGATAAACAAGCACACGTGTCAACATGATCGAATAGCCGTTTGCTTTCGAATGTAATGCATAACAGTACTTTCAATTCTCGAGGGTGCGTCCGATGCAAGTGAGGACTGTTCCGAATGATTCTGTTGCTGGCGAGTCCCGACTGCTGCGCAGAGGTCCACCAGTTCGTGAGTGAATTAATGCACAGCGTTTGATGACTTCTGCTTAACACGTCCCTAGCTGCCAAACAATATAAGCACCCCGTTTCGGGGCAGCCTGTAAATCTGCTAATTCGATTCAGGCAAGGATTCTTTCTTCTTTTTCTTTGACATTTACATCATGTTTTCATATCCCACTAAAACTAAGTGGCGCATGTTATAGCCCACTTATCTCCTTCATTAAACAAAACAAATCTACATGCATCTCGACGTGTATCCGAGGCATGTCATTCCTTTAACTGCGTCATTATTGTCGTTATGCTAGTGCACAGAATACCTGAAAGTAGCCGTTTTTAGGTACAAGCTGCTAAGTTGAGCTGACGCGTACAGTTCGGAACAGCATTACATGTAGGTTTGAAATATAAGCACAACCTGTTTCTTATTTTTTTTTTTCCCCTGGGAAATTCGACTCGAAAATATTTCAACCCGCCGTGGTTGCTCAGCAGTGGCGATGGTGTTAGGCTGCTGAGCACGAGGTCGTGGGATCGAATCCCGGCCACGGCGGCCGCATTCTGATGGGGGCGGAATGCGAAAACACCCGTGTGTGATTTAGGTGCACGTTAAAGAACCCCAGGCGGTCGAAATTTTCGGAGTCCTCCACTACGGCGTGCCTCATAATCAGGAAGTGGTTTTGGCATGTAAAACCCCATAATTTAATTTCTTTAATATTTCATTTTGTTTAAACCCCTAGAAAGGAGCCTAAGGACACAGATACCGTCTTCTTTTTTTAATAAACGAATTCTGGGGTTTCACGTGGAAAAATAACTATATGTGATTATGAGACACACACGGTGTTTGAGTTTTCACCACCTAGGGCTCTTTAACATGCACATTAATGTACATGAGTGCTTTTACATTTCGTCCCCATCGAATTCAGCGGCCTCGATTGAACCCGTGAGCTGCAATTTAAAAGTTCAGTGCTGTAGCCACTATTGCCGCTAATTAAACTACTGCGCCAGCTTTTCTTTTTCTTTTTTTACTCTTCTTTTAAGGCATGGACAGGCAAGAAAATTGAACGCGGATTACGGGGTAAAGATTAGAATATATAATAGTTAAATAAAGCCGTTTTTGGCGCCCGAGGTCCGACCCAATAAGAGACCCTGTACCAATCACTCCGCATTCGGTTACGCGAGCAAGACGCAAACATTAACGGAATGTTGCGCTGCATTTAATTTTCTCTCAGTATACTTAACGTAAATCTAAGAACAGCGCAACAGGGCGCTGGATGAGGCAGATATGTTTCATTTGTTAAAGCGGCAAGCAGCAAGCGTAGTGTTCTTTTTCGACTGCATTTCACAAAAACCCTATGCGCAGGAATACACACAAGAGACCTGCTGCTTGAACTACATGCGAAATAACTGTTCTCCAAGGCAACTACAATAACACAGCAGACTGAAATACAACGCTGCGGCCGCAATGCACGCGCAATCACCACGCGGCAATCACCAAATACACGTTTTATGTAATTAGGAACACAATTTGAGCGGTCTGATCGCAAACAGCAGCGTGCGAAGCAGTACGAACGACCCCACGGAGCACAATCGCCAGCGATTTCTAACGGCACGACCTTGATGCGGCCCAATACACTTTGATCGCAGCGCCGCCACAGTATTTCTCGTCGTCGGGCGCCTCGACTCGATATATACGAAGCATGCGCTGCTCCGGCCGCTCATCCGACTCAACCGTACTCCAATACACTCTATGCTGTGATCAGTCCGCGTGACGTTGAGCCGTTCTTCCTCAAGGGCTGCAGCAGAAAATAGCGCCAACCTTTCTCACAACGTACCACTTCTCTCAGTCCGCGGTACCAGCGTGTGTGACGGGGATCACTGCTCCTGCAAGGGGCGATGGCGAGCGGCTACGAGTAAGGCTCGATGTGACGACACCTTGGGTGTCGTCGCCGCTGACACTGGTGGCACGATTTAGCCGCGACAAAGGGCCGCTCTCGTCGTTTGTGGAACGAAAGCGTGAGAAGAAAAGCGTAGTGCCGCGCAAGACGGGCTGTGCGGCGACGATGGTTACGATGTGGCGCCAGAGTAGCGCGCGTCGTCTGTATGGAAACAAAGCGCGCTACTCACAGCGTTCTCTTCCTAACATAAACCGTGTACCTATATAATCATAGTACAAAATAGTGACACGCGAAATGAAAGCATGTATAAAGCTGCGCTCAAATTTCGCATTAGGGAGTATCGTAATCGTCGGCGAATTTTTCTCCGCTGCATGCTAGCAAGCGCTGGCGTGACTCAGCGGTAGAGTAGCTTACTCATGCGCCGCGGGCCCGGGTTCGATCCCGGCCGGTTCTTGTTATTGTCGTTTTTTTTTTTTTTTTTCATTACCAGCGATAGCTGCTACGGACGCCGGCGGTGGAGGCGGTGGACACTATCGCCAACCGAAACGGCTAGAGCCCATATAACAGCTTACACTGTAAAAGATGTGGGCCGAGGAACGCAGGACACGACGCTAGCGTCCTGCGTACGTCTCGTTGTCGTCCCACGTCTTTTTAGCGCTAGTTAAGTATGTCTCAATTCGGAAATAGACACCTACTACAGCCCAACTTTCTTCTGTAACAGTGCTACTTTTTAGCACATTGGGCCCTGTTCGTCCACCTTTTCGGCTCGTTCATTCCAGCGTCGTGTTCTCTGTGTTTCTCGTCCTTGTCTCACGTCTCTTTAGCGCCAAGTTAAAGGCTGTCTTTTTTTTTCTTTTTTCTAAAGCGTTGGTGCGATCTGTAGCTTTCGCTGCACTGCGTGGAGTTGGTGACAGTGAGTGAGAGTACGCGGTGAGGAAAGGGAGCCCGAGGGAAGGGTAACGATGGCGAGAGAGAAACTGCAGAGGCCGCGTAGTCGTTAAGCAAACGCCTGCAACTTTGCTATTGCCGCATTTCAAAAAAAAAAAAAAAAAAAAAGGTATTGCGGCTATACGTTCGTCATAAAAAGCTCCTATTATACATAAAAAAAAATGTTCGAGCTCGGTGTGGCTTAAGGTTCCTTTATGAGTTCGTCGTCATTCAGTCAGAAGCGGTCGTCCGCATACTGGTAATTTAAAATATATGTAATATATATTTCAGTGAAGACGTAGAACACCTGTGCAGAGGCAGCAATATTGAAAAGGCATTGCATGCAGCATACGCTCGAGCTTAGAGGCGGTGCTTGGTGAATCGCTGTACCCGTCATCGGCTCTTCGTTAATACACCTCCTTTATATTTTCCAGATGACGGGCAGTGTGCGAATCAATGTTATACGAGACATTTTGCGGGTAGCTGGCTATGGCAGCCTCGTTTGAGGCTGCGCAAAGCGTTACCAGATCATCATGTTTGCGCAAGGCGAGGTATTGTGTGTGACGCTCGCGCGTGTGCTATGCATGGGTTAGCCTCTCAGACTTTACGGGCGATTTCGCTACTTGAGCGTCTTTTTTCATGAAATGAATATATGCGAACTTGAGTCGATCGATTCAGTCGCTCGCAGAAATGCGAGTAGAATGCACAACACTTCCCCTTGCACTATCAGCGGTGCTGCATTATCTGCCACGCAAGTGTTCTGCGGGCATTTTAGAGCCCTTCTTGGCGGCGATAGTGTAGCGATGCCTTTTCCGATGCTATTCCTTCGTCGGTGGTCAGAGAGACGCTTCACCCGCGTCATCAATACGATCAACTGGCCGAGAACGGTGGATGATAAGAGTGGCCTAGAATCGAGCTGAAAGCATCGTTACAAAACAGCGGTCCTGTTCCTGCAAGCGCTTCTGTCCTGAAATAACGAGGCTTCTGTGCAGCATGAAAAATACGACTGTTTCCTCACGCGCGTGCAGGTTGTAACTACATTCCACTCCTCACCATGTCTCCTTTTCCGCCGTGCGAACCAGCATTTCCTGGTGGTCCCTGCAACATTTCAAAAAGACATAATCAGCATTATTCAGGCAAAGTAGCATGCTACATTGGCGCTTTCGACTGTGCCCAAATTCATTTTCTTTCATGCGCCTTTCCCTTTTTGTCTTTCAAGTTACAGACTCATTTTTGGTAGTAGGGTTCAGAGCATCCTAGAAATTCAAACTTGTGAGAAGCCAATCAGCATGAACACTTACTCATTTGAAAGCTGTGGAGCTGGTTTTTCTGCTTTCAGTTTACGTGTAACCACGGCAACCACGAGAAGTCTCAAAACTTGGCTTGCGGTCGTTGTTAGCGTGAACTTGATTCTTCTGGTAAACACTGTCTTTGGATACTGTCAGAAGTCGTATTGTTCATAATAGGCGCGAATCACGGTCGACACCATGTCGGTATTCTTCCTTGTGTTCTTTCAAATAAAAACTCGTCTTGTGACTAGCCTCAGCGTTACACAGCATGTGCCTGAGCTTTCCAAGAACAAATATTAAATAAACAGTGCGCGAAGACGAAGGACCTCTACTTCAAGCCTTTGAACAGTAGGCTGAGGCAGTGGGGCTCGATATCAAATGTAGTGGTTAAACCTATTCACCATGTCTCACGACAGAGTCTAACTGCCTTCCACATAGCACTCCAGTACAAGAGTTGTCAGCATGATAGCAACTTCGGCGTAGCATTTAAGCGTTGTGTTTAGTTTTGCGAAGATTCACGTTGCTGCTCTATACGTAGGTTCGAGTGGTTATGTGCCAAAGCTGACGTATATGTGGCCCGCCGTCAAGCAAAGACAATTTGTACATCAGTGTTGCTACTTCTTCGGGAAAAGACCACATTCGTGCCCTCGTCAGCTATCGGTGGATTCACATTTCGAAATACAATTCAGCAGTCAGCGTCCTTTACTTGACTTCTAGAAGCCATAGATTTTGAGGTGACAGCACGGCGACTCGAAGCGGGCAGGGTGAGACACTATTCGAATATAATAGTGGCCACCTATTACTACGGTCGTTTACTAAAGATTGTGTCATACCCCAAAAAATATTACCAATGAGAGGCGGCAAATAATATTAAACCTCAGCCTAAAAGCTAAACCTGTATTTTTTATTTTATTTTTGTCTTTGCTTACAAGCGGAGTAACATATCCGGCAACATGCTAACGCTCAATTAAGAAACAAATTTGCATGCTGTTCACCGGGCTTCTCCCTTCAACTACTCACGGGCATTCCATCCGCTCCTGGGAGACCTGGAAGGCCTGGCTTTCCTCTAGGCCCCTGAAAAGCAATAGTAAGTTAAAATTTCGATTAAACCCAAGTATCCCTCTTTTACCTGACTTATGCTCCCCAAAAAGATTGTCGCGATTCGACTCTATGAGAGTTCTCCCTATGCCAACACAATTGTCAGATTATCAAGGAATACAAACGCAACATTTTTTTTTCCGTTATGATGTTATAATTCCGATACCTGCCATGGTCACGTCCTAAACTTTCACTTCCTGCTCCACATGAGCACTGCATGCTTCATTATCACCTACCTACCACTGAGATTAGCCAGCGATTTAAACGTTCGAGAGCTATTTCCACACCGCCGAATCACAAAATAATACGTGCTCTTCTGGCTCCTAAAGGGCGCAGAGACAGTGATTTTGTGGTCGTCTGCATCCATAAGCCGATATAATTAACTCTCGTTCGGTTATCTGGCAGTCGTGTATAATAGCGCTTAACCACGAACGTTCTTTTATCAATGGTTGCCTGCCTGCTTGATAAAAACGCACCTTCTTCATGCCGTACGTCGTTAACCCACAGTATCGGGATAAGGTAATATAACCAACAAATATCAAGTTCTCACATCTTTCCACTGTTTATTTCGTTTTGAACCAATCCACATACCGGTGGTCCCAGTGGTCCTGGAGATCCCTGAGGGCCTGGCGATCCCTGCAATAGAACATTGGAAGCTTTCGGAATCCAGCATAGAACTTTATAGCAGGAATTCCCCGATCATCAACAGTGCAGATGAGTAGAGTAGACAATTATGTGGCAGTGCAACAGACCCAGTCTGGAGGACTGACCAAAAATCAGGAATCACGAATGCGAGCTGTCAGAGTATATCGAAAGGAAAAATAAATTCAAACAGAAGTTGGGCAGTCGCAGGCCAATATGAAAAGAAGAAAAAATCGGAGCATATAAGTGACTGAAGCTACTGAAATATATTAAAATAAAAATTCTGCTTTCCGTAGCCAAGGGGAAAGGCGAAGTTGTGCAAAACACAATCTTGACTTCGTCATTTTCATTCGCACTGGAGTACAGCTTTGAACAAGCGAGAGAGAGAAGCTCTTTATGAGAAACGAGATTTTTGCCGGCGTGTATATAACAACTGGCATGCTACTCTGCATGGGAGGGGGAAGTGGATTAAAAGATTCTACAGGAGAGTAGGGGAAAAAAAGAGAATAAAAATAACTATGTAATCTGCGAGTGAACATGATAATTATATCTACAGTTAAGGCAATTGGTGAATTCCGGATTTTCTGTGTCAAAAAGTGAATCTTTAAAGCTTTCCGAGAAGATGAATTTCTTATAGGTATTGGATCAATATATAAAAGAAATGTGCATACACAGTGACATATTGTAGCAAGCATAGTGCATACTACTGTAATTGTATTGTACTAAAATTGGGCACAAACTGTGGCCCCCTTTCCTCAGGTCTGTACTGATTAAATACTGTGAACTTGGGTCAAGTAAACTTTTCTTACGACTAAACATTCAGCTTGTATTGTACTTCGCTATTATTTTGACGAAACCGTACCTATTGTAAGCCTCTAAGCTCTGTGCTCCCTAGAGAAACATGTCACGTGCAGTGAAGTACCTTCATATGTATAACGCAAAACTATTTCAATATGATTTTATTCCAATCTCCTGACGTCAAATTTGCGTAACCGCCGACGCAACCATCGGGCGGTCACCCGCAGGGTTGTCAACAAACCAATCAAATGCTCCCCTCGTTCATCGGAGCTAGGTCACTTTCGTTTGCTTGAAAAACGCATAACATTACCGGCACTGAGCAGCTTGTCTTATCTAATTGGCTCACAAGAGGCGAGGAGTATGTTCAAGTAGAGAGGGATTCGCTGGGGCCGAGCCACTGCACTGAATATCGATAACCGGATGAATAGGGTGGTGCCGGCGTCTGCGATTGGTCCGCTTTCTCTTAGCTTGCGGTGGCTCGTCGACAATTGCGGCGGCATGCAACGGAAGCTTAAGAATGACGCTAAAACGGATCCTCAGCATAGAAGAGTTGGCAGAACGAGGTCGTAAACGTGCCGAAAGTGCTCGAAAACGTTACACGGCCATGCAAAGGTATTGTTATACGCAAATAAACCCATGCTCGCCGGCAGGTGCGAGTAGCCAGTGCCTGAGCGATCGGCGGCAGCCATATTTTATTCCTTTTGGAACGGGGCAGCCTGCGGCTATTCAGAAGAAAGTTCAGTTTTGTTCGGCATATTAATGCATCTTTAACGCGTACACGTCACTTTGATGCGGTGAGTTTTTGCGGTTTTGTGACCTCGAGTGACAGACCGATGAAGTGGGTGCAGCCCGAGAACTTTTGAGCAATAGCTGGGGGCTAATAGCGAAAAGGCGTCGAATCACAAATAACTATTTTTCTTTCGGTCGGTCAAATCATGCATAATCAGTGTGTGCAAGTGATATCAGATGGGGAGCTACCGGGATTTTCGTGACGTCACCTGACAGATAGGTGAAGTGGGAGTGGTCCAAAAAGTTTTTGGCCAATCGCGGAGGGCTGATTGCAGAATTGGAATAGAAAAGTTTGGAATAGTTTTACGTTATAGCACCCCTGTGTTATGGTTACGAAAATTCATGTCGGATTCACATGGAACAGTTAGCCATTCCATAAACATGATGGCACATAAAGTTTACAATGCAGTTTCTGCATGGCTTTCTGCATCGGCATGAAAGGCTAAATCGTGAATTTCAAGCACAGAAAATTGCAAATAACGTGTCGCATTCAGCCAAAAGGAGGCTTAAAACTTCCACCGACACGTTACACTGCAAAATAGGTCAAAGAAGGGGACCGGCATAGGCTGCGCAATAACAGCAGCTGCGCCTCCAGTTCACCACAACTTCGAAGGCTACAGCAGATGCCTGGAACATTTGCGCATATGCCAAAGCCACTGCCGAACGAGCAGGCAAGACCGACGGCGCGAGATGCCGAATGCTTACCACAGCGCCCTGCATTCCTTGCTGGCCTGGCTGGCCAGGTCCACCCGGAGGACCCTGAAATTGGAGTATCTTTGGTTAGCCAATGCTTATTTACTCACCAGAGTTATTGCGGTCGTAAATAACATCATTAAAGTCAGTATTTCGTATACAAGGCACCGTTTGTTCATGTTGCATCGCCAAATGTTGGTACTGGAGACACAAGCCGTGTAAGTGCAGTAGACTCCGGTTAAAAAGAACTTTTATCCGAAGTTTCACTTAAGCGACAGACACAAAAATCATAAAGAATCGATTTCGAACAGCATTTGAGTGTCTTGATATTACTGTGGGGAAAAAGAAAGATACTTTACATGCGTTCGGCTTCTAATAGTGTAGCTTCTTTTACGCAAAGTTAATTGTGTTTATGGGCAAACGTATCCCCAATATTTCAACGCAGTCCCCGCGTTCAAAATAAGAATGCAGACTTTCAACTGCACCCCTTGTCGTCTGATTCGAAACAATAACGCACACTGGAACAGGAACATCTATGCCTTCGCCACGAATGTCACCGACTGTATTTTCAACTGTCTCCTCAGAGCGGGTAACAAAGGCATCATTTGAGGTCTCTTATTCCTGGCGGTGTGAACGAAGCAGTAGTGGCAGCCTGACTGCAAGATACTACCTACTCCGTATAGTGCTCCCTTACTCATCAAGAATAATTAGTGAAGTCTTCAAGATGGAGACGCCACTGAATCTTCAACATCTTCAATTCGCGTTAACGTTATCGCAGCTGCTTGATGGATTGGATTTTCTTCATTATATATATAGCATCACCGTTTCACATGTTTGACTGACTTTTCCTGTTCCATACGCCGATGGGGTGGGCGGTAGTTTCGGTTGAAATTGTGTTTAACCGACATTCACAAAAAAGATGGGTTTCGCTCAACCCAAGTTTTCTAACATTGTGCCTGCGGGCGGCCAACCAAAGTTGATACCATTGTTCCGTTTTTCCGGCGATATCGTTTAAGCCAGTTTCCTAACTCAGGCTACATTGACGCATTCATCGTTCTAAATTCTCCCACTGCTTTTTCTGCGTAGAAAAGAAAGCCTGTCAATGGAGCTAACACTAACTGAAGGCACAACTTCCTTTTCCCATTTTCTGTCGTGTCAACTTCGCGGCGTCGATAATATCATCGTGTTACTACTCAGATTTCGCGACCTTTCTAGATATGCCTTTAATCAGCGAGAAAACATCAAAGAAATTGTGAGTTTGAAGTTCATTACATTTTAAAGCCGAAAGTTATTTAATTTATAAGTCGTCGCCGCAATCATTTACGTCATGAGAAAATACTTCGGTGATCAAAAGATAACGCCGTACCCGCCTGCAACATTTTTTTTTTTTTTGGGGGGGGGGGTATACACCAAACATATTCTCTCGGTAAGTAATATATTTGTGATTTCAGAAATGTGTTCTAAAAATCAAACTTGACGTAGTAATTTTTATTAATAGCACCCGTTCAAGCCTCAGGTTATGTCCTCTTACTTCAGCTGGCATCTTTGTAAAAGCACCAACTTTCTTTTTCATTCCTTCACGTGAAATTCAAGCAAGCGCTAGAGTAGAATTGAAAAAAAAAACTAAATCAAATTGTCATTCATCGTACCGTGCTACCCTTCGGTCCGACAGGCCCTTCGGATCCCGGTATGCCCTGTAACATAAAAAAGATTTAACTTTCAGCTTTGACATTTTGTTTGTTATTCGATACCGCTAAGATAATAACAAAGGTGTGTCAGTAATCACAGGTGGTCCTTGAAGCCCTACGAATCCCCGGGGGCCTGGAAATCCTCGTGGACCCTGTAAGCAAGACATAAGCAATTGATATGAACACGCGATGTTTCACAAATACATAGCAACAACCAGGATGTGGCGGTCGCACAGTCGCAGTGTGGCAGGCAATATCTTTTTTTATAGACGTGCTGCCAGGAACTGCAACATGCCAGAATTGCTAGTACGTGAAGGCAGTATTCAACCCATGCATTCACTACAAACGGTAAAACACGGTGAAAGCTACGAAAACTCTGCACCATAAGAGCCTTCAGTTACGCGGCAAGGCATTCAATAGACTGAACAAGCGGGCAGGGACGAGAGAAAGTGGAGATGTGGGAGGGAGGGAGTTAAGTTCCTTCAGAGCCTTCTTCTCTCTTTCTTTTTTTTAGCAGCTCAAATTCGAAAAACAGACCCTCGCACGTTGAGAAAAAATGTGAAGGAGATGCTCAATGACTGCTGCCACGATTCTTGCTGATGCAAACTGTCGTAATTATGACTAACTCGTGAAGATGCTGCTCTTGCTTCCTGCTTTTCGGTTTGAATCTTCACTTTCCGCTTTTTTTTCTTCTTCTTTTATTTTTTTGCTTAGAAGCGTACGTGCACGAAATCCATATGTTGACTATTTGAGTAATGGGTCCTTTGCGCCCAAGTTTTTGACATAACAAAGAACAACAAGCACTGGTCGTAAATTATTGAAATTTCACGCGCTCCGTGAAAGCAGACAGCTTAAATAAAATGAATAAAATCTGAATTTTTACCATCTCTCCTGGAAGTCCGGGTAGCCCTGTAGCTCCATCGTCACCCTGTGTTTTGTAGCCAATGAGAAAGGCAAGTGTTAACCACTGTTTCAAACATATACATATATGGCGTTCCTTCATCGGTAATGGGCGCGTTATACCCTCATAGTTAGCGAAGCAGATTGCTATTTCGTTGCCAGGGGATAGAGAAGTAAAACAGTTAATTGCTTTCCTGTGGAGTCATGCCACGTCATCATTTTGAACAAACGATAATTAAGTGGTATGGCTAATACAAAGTATCTCGTGCAAAAATCCTATTGCGGGGTCCATTATGAACATAGCCGTGCAACCTGTATCTTAAGGCACTTACGTCCGTCGTAAGGAACACATCTTCTTGAGGCGCGAATCCTGGAGATGTTGAAAAAGTCAGTGGAGTGACGTACTCCGCAACAAACCACTAGTAACGATTAGTATTCCTAATCTTCTTGCTGATTCCACCCGGTGTTCGACACAATATTGCAGTGTTAGAAAAACTGTGCCTAAATTCACAAAGCTCTTCCTTCGTAACAACGCCTTGGTATTGGCCTGTCATAATATTTAAGTTGACATGGTTAGGTGGGCGCCTGTTCTTACAACTGCTTTAGGGTATCAACAGCTTTGTGAATATGGACCCCGCTTCCCTCAAATACGTAGAGTATGCGTAGAACAGTGTTCAACGTTCTTCAATCGATTCCATCTTTCGAGCAAAGAATTAATGGGCTGCTTCAATAGACTAGTCTGCCTTGAACGAGTACTACTCAATAAATCGAAGACTACGCACCGGAGGCCCTTCGTGTCCGACCAGCCCCTGGTCACCTGGAGCTCCGACGTAACCCTGCAAGGTAGGCGTAGTTTGGTCAGGAACCGTGCACATTTCGTCATCTCAAGACGCCCTATAAGAACGCTAAACATCTCGTCGAATAGATCTGATGCAATGCTGACCCTTTCACCTTTCTCTCCCGGCAGGCCTGGAAGACCCGGCAGGCCGATATCGCCCTGTGCAACAAAATAAAAAAGAAGCAAAAAATTAAACTTCAGGACACCTACGTCGGGCTCCGAAATATGTTATCTATAGCTTAGTTGCAAAGTTCCACGCAGAGCCAACATTTTGCCCCAAGTTAGAGCTTGCGCGAAGCAATATTTTTTTTTTCGTCCTTGCTTTTGTGTACGCTTTCCTTTCCCGCGGTTCTTCATAATTTCCATTCACTCTCCACAGAAAGATGTATCGCCGATGTGAAGCGGCTGAGCCTTTCACACCTTTATGCCCAGTTTCTTAACATTCAGCCACATTCGTTGGCCCTTCATCACTAAACGGAATGTTGAGTCGGCTCACAGTCACATGACCGTTGACACACGACAACGACTAAGCCAATAGAAACTGGTGCACGCTCAACTATAGGGCAGCGTTACGGTAGGCTTATTAAGACATAACGTTTCTTAAAAGATGCAGTGGGGAACTCTCCCCTTGGAAACACAATGCTACAAAGTGGACATCCCTAAGGGACGTACCGAAGAAGTCGCAAAAAAGCGAACAAAACAAATTCGCATCACCCAACAATGACATGAACAAAACAGAAGTGATTTTTGTGCATCACGTATCCCATTCGTTGTTTTTTTTTTTATCCTTTCCTCTTGAAAACGCAATAACAAAGGCTTCTTTGAAGGCACAAGGCAGGAAAATGCAGGCGTGGCATTTCAAACGCCTAGGCTATTAGGCAGTCAGGTAACAGCACTCAATAGCCCTGGTTATATTACGATGGTTAATCACCTGTTCTACCTGCTCTATAGTTTTAGCTGTTCACGTAGATTACATTATTTGTTCACTCTTTCGTTCTGATATATTCACTGCTCACATAGTAAGCTATTGCTGTTCACACTGGATCTTACTTTTCGAATAAAATTAGGCGTATTATTTCAATCCAACTCGCCTTAATGTACATGAGGGAAAGCTGAATAACAATCGTATTCTACATGTCTGTTGTTTTGCAAATTCCCTACATGGCAGAATGGAATGCTTCTTTTGGGCACTGACCTTTGACCCTGGAGGCCCTGGCTTGCCACGTTCCCCGTCCTTGCCGCTTCGTCCCTGCGGCCGAATAACAGTCACAAATCAGGCCGCCAAGGAGAGTGATCACTCGAAAGTTGACAAGTTCTCATTAGCGCATTTAGAAAGGCGCGACTTTTTCATTGTTATTTTACATACGCATAGCGCCTTTATTTATTTACTGCGGAAAAGATCAGTCAATACTCACTGTTAAATTATCATCAGCCTCGCAGCCAATTTTCCATCTATTGTTAGGCTATTCGTCGTTGGCTAAATCTTACGCTCAGCTGTGAGCGCGAAGTTCCACTTTTATAATGGTGCATTTGAAGAAACGCAGTAGGAAAGTCGCGTCAAGTGCTACAGAACGCAGGACTTCCCTGCAAAAGCGCTTACCCGTCTTCCCGGCTTCCCAGATGTTCCTTGCTGGCCCCGCATTCCTCGTGGTCCCTGCGAGCGGCCGCACCAAGTGTGCGACGCACACTGCATTAAAACATCTCAGAGAGTATTAAAACATACTCTCGAAAAGCCCCAATCGATATGTAGCACTACGTGCAACAAGAGGGCCGGATGCGACATGATTCAGAGAATTACTTGCGATATTATAGTAGCATGCACTGTGTTTAAGGCGTAAGCATTAAATATTCACATCGCGTAATTAATTACTCACCACAGCCCCTTGCTCCCCACGCTCTCCTTTCTCGCCCTGTGGTCCCATGGGACCCTGAAACAAGCGAACACATGCTACTGGCACACATCATGGCATGATTACCATCATAGAATTTGGCGGAAAGCAGGCCCTGAGGCAACCTCTTTAGTGACTACATTTATACCACCACAATCTACACTGGCATTCGTATGCCAGCGCCAACTCTTCGCCAACCTCAACATTTGTTCTTACGATTGTACGTCGTACAGTCTGAATCAACTAACTTCATTGGGCAGCACTTACCATCCTAAATGATGCTAGAAATTGACGTTTTCATTGTTTGCGTGCATGCTTCGGCGTTGGCCTGCGTCTGTGGCACAGTGCACACAAGTGCGTGCATCGCTGGGATGCTGTAGCAACGACGCAGGGATGTTGGAATGCGAGTTCATTGTTTAGCGCACGTTCTACTTGTCCACTATGTTTCTCTCGCTTTTCATTTTATGGCTTAGTTATTTCTCAGTTCAGCATCACCGCATGTCGCTTCAGTTATGAGAGCTGTTACGGTTCACTGTGTGCGGCGATTAATGGAACGAATGCGAGCGCCTGAGACACGACGTACTTAATCGCCAAGTTCGTCAACATGAAAATACTTGTCCGTCGGGTGTGTGCGACAGGATTATGCACCAGTGCAAATACTACTCTCCTCTGTCCTCCGTTCAACCACTCTACGCCAGGTAGTGGTTGCTCTCCGTATTTCTCTGTGTGCTCTGACCAGGATGCTGACAAGGCCCTCTACCAAGGAGCAAGAGAGAGTGGGGTTGCCCGGATGGCGTAGGGTATAAGAAGGCCAGCGAGACGCCACGAACAGAGATCTTCTCTGGCCTTGCGTGCAGAAGCACGCACGCCCAACGTTTCTGTACTTTTTGTCTTGTAGCACACCGCTCACCCGTAACGATGTATTAAACTTCTGTTATTTGTTTTTACATCATCTCGTCTTCCCTGCCGGACCCTTTCCAATGGCCAATCTGGTTCGAGCTCCAAGCAGACGCTGTTGATGGTAGCTGAAGACCCCGTCCCAGTAACAACAGGTGGCAGCCATAACAGTGCTAATATAATGTGCATGTCCCCACTAAACAGAACGGAAAGGACCGCGTGACGCAATCCAAAGTACGAGTGCACGTGGTGACGGCGTTCTTAGGCAATAAATAAAGACGTATAAATAAATGCGCGGCTTCAAACACGTGCAACTTGTGACTTTCTTTTATGCAAGACAACCTAAATTAAATAGTGAGAAAGGCTCACATTGAGTAGAAATGCGCGCAATATAAGGTACCTTAGGCAATTTCGTATAGGCTGCTCGCATCATCCAGCACCCCAAGATCTATCCGCGACGACTACATCAAACGTACAGTGCGTATGAGGAGGTAGGAGAGGCATGGGAAAGTCCAGCAAAAGCTAACTATGTGCCCTAGTTTCCGTTCTTTGGTACGACTGAAAGCTGAGCAAGTATGTATAGGGGGGTTCGTGTTACTGAAAGACAGGCGCGCAAACACGAGTAGAACGAAGCTTTGCTGTCCTTTTCGTTCTATTTGTGTTCGTACTTGCACTTGCGTCTTTCCGTATTCAGAAGTAGGTGCAACTTGCCTACACGCTATTAAAAGTACCAAAGAAGAGACGGAATAAAGACACGAGCAGAGCCAGCACTCGCGTTCATTCTTTGAGGAGTCACGAATCGCGAAGACGCGCCATTGAGCGCTCGTAAACGGGCCGCACGTTGGAAACTGACTAAACAGCCTCCCATTCCGCCCTTAGGCTTGATTGCTCCGTGCGATTGATGTCCGCAAGATTATGTCATTTAGGTCGAAAAGTTGTTCACCTGGCACATTTTCGTTTTTTTTTTTTTACTTTTCACAAGTACATAGCAAGCTATTTGGGTGTTCAGCACCTCGGTAATGGACTATATATGTGTGAACGAGAACAAGGGAAACATAGGGGCTCGTTCTTTGTTAATCGCGGCCCTATAAAGCCAGCAGGCGATGAAGGCAAGGAAAGCATCGGGGTTTAATTAGCCGCGGTTGAAATTGAAATGTATAAAATAATGAATAAAAGGGTAAATGAATGTGGACGAAAAGGTAACTTATCGCCGGTGGGGACCAAACCCACAACCTTCGCATTAATCGTGCGATGCACTGCCAATTGTGCTACAGCGACGGCCATTAATCCATCCACTAAACTGGGTATTTATGTATACCAGATGTATACATAAATAAGTATATATATATATATATATATATAAGAAGAGAGAATGGGGAAAGGCAAGAAGCAAGAAGTGCTGTCACTGAGGTATACGCACCACTGGCCCATGCAGACCAGTCAAGCCCATTGGTCCAGGGGCGCCCCGCATCGCGAGCTGAAAAGAATGAGCAATACATTGGCAATGGGAATCGTGCAGGAAGCAGCAGCAAAACACCGATTCAATCATACGAAGCCACCGAACTGACCATGTGCTGGCTGAGCATCTGTCGCAGCGATTCCGTGTTGTCGGGACCTTTGGTGTCTCCCGCTGTTTGGTACTGAAAAGAGACGCAGATGAGAACTCATAGCGGCTCCAACTAGTTTCTTTTTTTTCTCATCACTTTGTATTTTTTTACTACCAAATGGCATACGAATACAGTGTGAACTCCGCATCGTATTCAATTACCATGGTCGAAGATACCATATCGATAGATATGCTCGGAAGGACAATATAAGAGCAAAATTGGATCACTTCATACTTTCAGCACGTTTCTTTTTTTTTTTTCAGAAGTACATTTACATTCATTCGGCGAGAAATTTTGGTTAATTACTACAGGAAAACAGTGAGGTCCTAACTTCCATTTGGCGAATTTCGCGCAGGAACATCAGCGACAGCTTCCCCCCCCCTCCCCGCCGTAAGTCTGATGTCGCGCACTTCAAGGCATATTCTCGTATTTATCTTATTTTGGGGAAGCGAAAGTTCTCGAAACTTGGAAGTTTGAGTGATTGGTTCCTTTAAATTCCAATGCAGCTTTTGCTTACCCGTTAACAATTCAGTAGAGCCAACTGGGCTCTGTCAATGTCCATTGCGCCACAGCAAGATTCACCTGTGGCTTTCAGATTACAGACCACAGATTAAACCTGTGGCTCTTGGGCAATTTAGCCATCCTTGGTGGCGTGACTTTTTTTCGGTAATAATGGCAAAACCAGCGACATTAACGGTCGAATCGCAACTTTGTCGGCATGCGCTCTCATCTACGTACGGGTATCATGAAGATGTGTCCAGGGGCTCCAGGCTGCCCAGCCGTGCCGGCAAGTCCGTCCCTTCCCGGGTCTCCCTGAAAAATCGCGTAAAATGCGGCAAACACACACAGACTTGGGTATCGATGCCATGTTGGCATGCATAATTCCCAACTCTCGCAAAGCAGGAGCATCGTTCAACAAGCAAGCATGCAGTTAGTGTGAACGCGCACTCTTTATAACGGTGATAGGGTGAACAGTACTAGTAATCTAAATTGTGCTCACCCAGTAGTTGTTTCGGGCTCGCCGTCTAGTAAAATAAACTCGGTGTTTTGCGTCACATAGCGTAAGACATCATTCTGCAACGAAGCTCTACAAAAAAAATTGCTCAGCATTGATAGCCCTTTCCCCCTCCTCTACAGAAATGAAGTTTAAAAAAAAAAACTTTTTCCCATTGACAGTTAACGAAGACGACCATTATTGGCGCGGGGGGCCACAGACCAGGCACTTGCCTACGCTTCCCTTACCTTGTCGCCTTTAAGTCCAGGAAATCCAGCAGGACCAGGAAAACCCTGAGGGCCCGGTGGTCCCTGAGTATGGTGGCGTAAAGGGATGGGTATTTCAAGACACACACAATTAATACCGTCAATTCTTTCAGCATGATCACTCTGCCGAAGTCATGACGATAAAGACAAGATATGTGGTATTGCAGACTACTCAAGTGTTGTTTTGTTCAAGTGTTGGTTCAAGTGTTGGTTTATTCAGGATGCCAGAGCCAGTTAGCTGCTCCTTTGCGGCCTGTAGGCGCTGTTTTTATTATTATTTCCTTTTCTTTTGGAAAAAAATTGTGAGAACGCGACATTCCAGGTCCACAAACGAGTGTCGACGTCCCTTTCTCATACTTCTCGGACTTTCTTCAAGCCCAGGAAAAGGAAGTGCGTAAAAAGTGACGTCACGAAGCAACCCCATCGGTCGTTTCCGAACACGTTCTACATATTCAAATATATTCAAATTATATCCGAAGATTATTAGTCAGTATTTTATAATTAAGATTCGAACTAATTGAACTGATCTAATTAGTTGTAATCTAAGGGCACCAGAAAAGAACATTCCTAGTAGCCACATTATGACGGCGAACAACTTGCCGGTGGTCGCATACTCCTATACGATGTGCCATTTCTTTCTTAGACTCGGTTCTAGCTGAGCGAAATGCCATACATCGTATGGCGAATTCTTTAAAATGTGCATTGTCGTTGGTTCCTTTTGCGTTGGCCTGTGCAAGCTTTCTTCCAATCTTGCGCTGTATGTGTTGATAATGCAAATAACTCAAAGGTTTCCCTGTTGTTTGTAATTGATGTTTCGCGAAGTAACTTGAGCTCCACCACTACTGTCTTACCAAAGAAATTTGGCCGTATGAGCCGTACGTTTTGTGTATTGTACGACATGCATTCTGGAGGATCATCGTTCTGGATATTTCGTATATCGACCAAAAGAGCAATGATGAGTGTTTAAATTGTCCAGGAGAAATACACGTACGTTGACAGAAGTTAAAAGCGCAACGTACCTCAATGGGATAGCTGATCGTTGGGTAGTAGGGTGGGATCGGTGTTACCCCTCCCTCCGGATAATACGGAGTCTGCAAAGTGGTTCAATCACAAAAAAACATACCTCTACAAACCAAACCAGTCAGATAAAATAAGTATCAAGCAAGTCCTTAAATGAAGTTTTATCCTGTGTTTCAGTCTTGTCTATTGTTGCAGGTTAAACAATCGGTCTTTAAAATTCATCACAGATCGTGCAAATTTGGCTAAAACACACGCCGGAGTGGGATTTTTCACGGCATGATTTGTTTCTTTTTCCTGCTAAGGCTTTGTTCTTGTTGCTCAGGAATCTGAACGTTTGAGATATCGGCGAATAGGAGCAATGAACTGCGGCGACGAGTATCAGCATTATGTTCAGTGTCAAAATCCTGGCACTCGGCTGAAGAACGCTCAGCTGATCGTTTCAAGCAAGTCGCAAGCGCTAACTGACGTTCGACGCTATAAACGGGAATCGAAGATGGCGACGCAAGGAGGAGAAAATTGCTCCCCGCCAACGCACGATTAATAGCTGTAGACCAATATCACCGGCCCTCACGCGCATGCGCGAACGTTTGAACGAATTACGTGTGGCCATCTTGCTAGCAGGCTTCTGATCGCATCGGCGCCGACTTGCACGCTTTCGTTAGCCACGGTCGTCGTTAGATTCTCTTATCAAAATCTCCTGAAACGTGGCAGTGGGCTGTCAGATAACAAAGTGTTGTAGTATGAACATCTACGTGCCAATACAACAACAACAACATCATCATCGCCATCATCAGCCTGGCCACGCCCACTGCAGGGCAAAGGCCTCTCCCATACTTTTCCAACTAACACGGCCATCTTATTATGAAATCTGTATCGTTCGTAAGAAGTCGTGATAAGATACACTGTGACACACGTTTCCATTCTGACAAATTTAAAAGCAATACTTAGCGCGGACCACCTGCCCTGTTCTTACTCAAACTTCGCAGCAAGATTGCTTTTTTTTTTTATGTAGATCGTTCAGTGAAACAGCCAACATTTTTTGTCACTCCCGCACGCACAGAAAAGAAATATTAGGAAATTGTTGTAAGCGCACCTCTCGATCGCAAAAGTGAGCTTCTGCGGAGACGTGGAGTTTCGCTGCCTGTGAAGCGCGAACCAGGCAAACAACGGCTCCAATTGTTTTTCGACGTTTTGTCAAATAGATTTGTCGAAGACGTCGGACGACTCGCCAAGGTACCTTCCTTACCGGAGGCTGGGGGGGGGGGGGGGGGGGGGGCTTCGCCTCTCGTCGCTTCGATAGGAGCCTGCAGAAGAGCCCGATCTGGTAGCGGCGAGAGCTCCGTCATGACTACGCCTGACCTGACACCGGGCCAGAGGCCACCGACTGACCCTTAGAGCAACCGTGACTGTAAGCGATACAAGGCTACAGAAACAGACGACGAGTCTACGCTTATTGACGATTGTGACATAGCTGACATCACAGATCTGGACGATGAAGGCTTCAGGCTTGTGCGTCACCGCAAGAAGAGGACCGTCGGAATGCCAGTGATTGTTACGCCTGCCACAGAAGGAGCCGACCTGAAAAAAGTAAATCCCATTGTTTTGTCTACGGAAATTGAAAAAATGCTTGGCGCATCGCCAGTTAGGAGCCGATTTACTGCTCAAGGAGCCCTGCTTCTAGATGTACAGACAGAAGAGCATGTGAATTCCCTTCTCAGCTGCAAGTCAATCTCAGGGACTGCAATCTCAGCACGAGTGCCCAATTCGTAACTGCAAAATACGTGCATTATTAGAGGAGTACCGAAGTGGTACACTGACGAGGAACTGTTGCTATACCTAAAACCACAAGGAGTTTACCATGCAAGGAGAGTCACGCGACGCGTCCAAATTTCCGAAACCGATTGGGAGTCCAGGCGAACCAGCTCCGTGGTTCTTACGTTCGCTCCAAATACAGACCGTCCAGAGAAGATCAACTTGGGCTTCACAAGACACGACACCATTGACTACGTTGAGACACCACCTCGGTGCTTCAAGTGTTAGCGCTATAGACATGTGGTCAAGTACTGCCGTGGTGAGCAGCGGTGTAAGAGATGTGGAGGACTGCACGATTTCAAGACATGCGCGTGCAGAGAGAACTTTCTATGTGCAAACTGTAGTGGTGGTCATCCAGCTAGTTATAGCAAGTGTCCTACGCGAGCAGCGGCAATAGAGCGTAAGAAAACGTTTATCTTGGGGCCAACAGGAAACGATGAAAAATATACGACGAAGAAAAAGACAGAAAGTCACAGAGAGTCAGACGAAATCAAATGGAGCTCAAAGAGTGAAACTGATTTTCCAAGCCTGAAGCCTTCTCCAGGAATCCAGGACACATTGGTGCCATCGCGCAGCGGACCGGCTAAAGCAGTCAAATCAATGAACAGAGGCCCCGTAGACGAGAAGACTGCTGAACAACCGGAACAGCGAAGTTATGTGTCTGTACTGGAGCGACCCCAATTGCGTTGCGATGAAAACACACCACAGGAGGACTGTCAGCAGGTGCTACGTGCTCTCTTCAAGGCCTTGTGATCACACATAGAGAAGATGCCGGCGAGCTCGATGAAGGAAATGCTCGAAGTAGTCCTGGCTCTCGAGTCAGTGATTCTAAGCTCTGCCTCTTTTTAATGCACCTAGCAATATGGATGCGGTCAGGACAAAATGTTCACCATCTCGTCCACAGGTGCCACTTATTATGCAATGGAACTGTGCGGGTCTTGCGTGCCATTTACCTGAACTCTCACTTTTCTTACCCAACATGCCTGTGCCAATATTGGCCCTGTCCGAGGCTGGTCTTCCAAGTTCCAGATCAATTGCTGGTTATGTCGCACATGGAAATCAAAGTATTCCGACATTTCCGAACGGAAGCGCCATGCTATTTGTGAGACGTGAAATACCACATTACGTTCTACCAGTTCAAGACCTTTGCAGCAGTGCTTTGGAAGTCACTGCTGTACAAGTGCGGCTGGGAAACAGAAGCCTCAGCGTGGCCTCCGTGTATGTGAGCTCTCGCCTGAAGGTCTCGATGGGAAAAATTATAAGAGACCTCTGCAGCCGCTGCCCAGCTCCTAGGATTATATGTGGGGACTTCAACGCGCACCATACTCTCTGGAGCGACAAGGCGACTGATGCACTTGGAAAGCAAATTGTTAGTGCTTTAAACACCGAGGGACTCTGCGTGGCAAATTACAAACAGCCAACGTTTTTTCGACCACCGGCCTCTTACAGTGTCATTGACTTGACGTTACACTCAACGGACATCCTCGCATCGTCAACGACTAGTAAATATAGAATGGGCAGTGATCATTTTCCTGTCTTCGTTAACATTGCTGGATATAGAACCAACGGCCGAAGATCCTGTCCTGTGACGCATTGGGATACGTACAGGGACGGCCTAAGCGAATCATCTGGAGACCTGTTCGCGGACATGCTACGTAGCAAGAGATTGGCTACCGCTGAGCTGAAGATATCCGACCACTTCCCCGCTCCAGATCTAAACTCAAAAATCTATGCGCTGCCCGTAGAAGAGCGGAACGGAGGCTGATGAGGACGAAGGGCGACCCACCACTGAAGACTATATATAACAGGATAAACGCAGTAATTCGACGTTATACAAGGAAACTAAGAAGAGATCAATGGGAATCATTTTGTGCAAGCCTATCGGTCTTCACGCCAGTTCCACGGATATGGTGGGTCGTTAATAACCTTGCTGGAAACTTTCGACCAAACAAGCCATTTGAAGCCCTAGCATTGAAGTTAGGCAAGACACTCGCTTGTCTTGCGAATGCCTTCGCTGAAATATACTCTTCCGGCAGGTCAGCCGGCACAACCAACCCGCCCCCGCCGCTATCGTCGTCTCTAATGGATGCTCCTTTCACACTCAGAGAGCTGGAACTAGCTATGAGCAGCCTCCGACGTCGCTGTGCGGTGGGACCTGACCTTATCAGTAATCAGATGCTGACTAACCTACCGGTTGAGAGACGGCGTGATTTGCTGGCATTTTTTAACCAAGTCTGGGCCAGTGGGGCTATCCCACATTTATGGAAGGTAGCATGGGTGGTACCGGTTCTGAAGCCTGGAAAGAATCCTGCAGCTCTGGACTCATACAGACCGGTATCACTGACCTCGCGTGCAGCGAAGCTAATGGAGAAGATGGCGTGCACAAGACTCATTTGGTATGTCGAGCAGGGTCGAAAACTACCATCGTGCATGACTGGGTTTCGGCAGCGTCTAAGCGCTCAAGACAATGTGCTGGACCTGCTAAGCCACATAGAACATTACAGTGCGGATGGCCTGTCGACACTTGCTGTTTTCATGGATGTTTCTAAGGCTTACGACTACGTGTCTCAAAGAGCGATCATCAGCCAGTTACAAGTTATAGGCGTCACGGGTCATCTCTTGCACTTCATACATGCGTTCCTCAATGATCGTCGCATCAGAGTTCGTGTTGGCGACACTTTGAGCGATTAAATACGTATATCTCGCGGTGTGCCACAGGGGAGTGTTTTATCTCCCTTATTATTTAACATTGCCATGAGTAGCCTCCCAAGTGTACTAAACCATCGAACACCAGTGAAGATATCTATATATGCCGATGATATCTGCATATGGGTCTCCGGCTACCAGCATCGCCGCCTCGCACGAATAGCCCAAGGAGCAGTAAAAGCCATTCAGGGCCACTTGGCAACGATTGGATTATCACTGTCAGCAGAGAAATCATCATTCGTACTACTTCCTGGAGTGAAAAGAAACTATACACGCTTGACGCTGAATTTGGACGGATACCAGATTCGACAAGTCACCAACGTCCGATTTCTGGGCGTTACTTTAGACCACAGGCTACTCTGGCGCCGCGGTGTTGACCACGTTGTGGCGTCATCGTCACCCAGGCTGTAGCCTGGTTGACGATGACGCCACAACATGTGCTCAAGCGAGTCGCTAGCATACGCTGGGGCAACCACCCGACGTCGATGCTACGGCTACATACAGCGTTGGTTACCAGTCGAATCCTGTATCAGCTACCTCTGATGTCACCCTCAGACAGCCAATACGAGCGCTTAGAAGCCATCCACAGAAAAGGTATCCGACTTTGCCTTGGAGTCTCTCAGCCAGCGTCAAACAAGAAAGTGCTCTACGAAGCTGAGTCACGCCCTCTACGACTTCAGGCTTCCCAGGCTCTGATGATCCAGCTCCTACGATTGAGTGAGTCTACGCCCGGTAGAGCCCTCTTACGACGTATAGGTAACAGGCCGCGCTCACATTTTTATGCAGCATTGATCACGCTTCGCGCATTAGGATTGCGCTGCTCGAGACAGAGGGAAAGGATAGAACCACCCTGGACATTCGAGGACATCACATGCAACTTAAGTGTACCACGATTGCAATCAAAGAGCTGCATTCCATCTGCAGAAGCCAAGTCATTAGTCCTGCAACACCTGAACACGATTTACCCGAATCACCTACAAGTATACACAGATGGCTCTGTCAAGGCAGACGAAGACCGCAGTGCAGCTGCATTCTATATTCCCTCTCTAAGATATCCGTGGTCTGGCCGTCTGGACTGTATAGCCTCGTCGACAGTTGTGGAAGGCGTAGCAATAGCTTCTGCTCTGCGCAAATTAAAGACTTTGCCTCCGCAGAATGTGGTTGTCCTTACGGACTCAAAGGTCGCATTACAACAAGTATACCGTGGTTTGCCATCCCTCAAGTTCGCACGCAAATCACTAGCCATCGTGAACGAACTCAACAACAAAGGCTTCACAGTAAAGTTTCAGTGGATTCCCTCCCACATTGGTATCTCAGGAAACGAAAAAGCTGATGCGCTTGCATACGCAGCGCTCTATCAGCCTCCAAAAATCAAGGCTCCAAAGAGTAATCAAGTGCAAAAATCTGACATTCGAAATCACTTTGCGTCGCTTTGGGTTCCACCGCATATGCCCTGCGTAACCAAGAGATTGCACCGAGAGGAAGCCTCACTTCTATATCGAATAAGGACAGGATCTGCTAATACACCGGCCTGGTTATTTAAAACGGGGCGAATCAATTCTCCGAACTGTACGGCATGCAACGAGACAGAAGACATTGAGCAGTTTTTGTGGTCCTGCCAGCAATTCCAAGATGAAAGAGACACTCTCGTGAAGAATCTGCAAAACAAGGACATTCCGCATGCGCGCCTGCAACACCTTATATTTCCTGAGGGATCAGTTATAGCCCGCAAAGAAACTTCACGTCTCCTCATCGAATTCTTAAGAGCGACTGGTTTGATGGACATATGTTGAAACCCTTCAGCGGTATTGTGCGAGACGCTCGGGCGGAGCAATTGCCGGCCTTGTTCGCCAGGGTAAACCCGCCTGTTGCTACAATTCACCACCACCACCACCACCATGTTTTATTGAACGATGCGGACCAAAAAATGCAGCCTTGATGCAAACTTTTAGCGAAGACAAAGCAGCGGTAAGCACTAAATTTCTTTAAATTGTTAGACCAGTAAACGCAGGTCATTGCATGGTCTGCATACGTGCACCGCACGCAACACGCGAACAGGCATCAGGTGCTCGCGCGCTTTCTGTACACGATGTTAACAAGCTATTTCACCTTTCACTCGCTTTCTCTAAACTGACAACCGCTCTATACAGTTTGCACTAAATGATAAGTTCGTTTTTGTGCACTTAGAATCACTGAGCAAGAAAAAACGCAAAACGAAGCACCTCATTTTCTTGCCGGCCCTGCTGGTATTCCGGATCTATATTCTTCCTGCGGTTCTTTTCCGGTTGGAGAGTTGTAAAATCCGATGCCTTTACGCCGTTTGCTATTGTTTAATCATGCTAGCACGCAGCACGTAAGCCTAACCGTCGTAGGTCATAATGGAGGTCGATGCACTATATAAAAAAAAAACGCCCGATGTTCAGCTGAAACGCCTATATGAAGACTGCCAAAGCAGAGACCAGCGGCGACAAGGACTACTGGGGCCACAAGGCACTGCAAGAGGCTGCCTTGCCGCAGCCGTGGCGTTGTAAGACTGCTCGGGATATATCTAAGCATGAAGGCAGGAAAAAGTCAATGCCAATCGAACGTTGGAAGTTGTTACGCTATAGATAACTCTCCTACTCTTCTTGGTCAGCCTTCAGGTGGACAAAGTGTCTGCGATGTACAACACTGTTATTCATCCGCAAAGCCTTGCCTGCTTACTGCGGGATAAAACTAAGTGAAACGCCAATCCACTTCCCAGCACATTTAGGGCACAGATGTCTCTAAGCTGGCGCAAGTCTCAGAAATCCTTCAAAATGAGCACAATTGCATAACTACCTGGCTTCACTGCCGCTGTTGCAACACGTGTCCGAAAATAATTACAAAACAATTCGTGGTGCCTTACTAACAAACTAATTACAGATTGTGGTTTGTCGTACAGGCAAAGTGTGTCGCTACTTCCAGTTATTCGCCAGAAGTGGCGGAATCGCTCTATCTGCCACTAGTGCTTTTTTTTTATCTGTTCTGTGTAAAGATACAGACGATAAGAGCTCAAAACTTATCAGGCAAGTCCTCGTAGCGCCTTTCACAAATTAGGAACTTTACAAATTGAAACTGAAAGTTAGCTTATGATGATGACGGTGTCGTTTTAGACTTGAAAACCAAAATTAGGCTACAGGGCTACATAGTGAGATTAAGTGAGTGGGTGAGATAAGTGAGTAGGTTAGTGAGCAAGATAAAGCAGCTGACTGTTTCGTTGTAGTAGGCTCGACCCGGCTGCGGCTCCTTCTCAGCAGGATCGGTCCTGTTGTAAAGCGGGTCTCCGTAGTCGGCGTCTAGCGGCGGCAGCGGGATGGCGCATCCTGGAACGTAGCTACTGCACAACTCGTAGGCCGAGTCCGGCGCAGGCACCACCAGCAGTTGTTGCAGGTCTCCCTGGAGGCACGCGCGAGCGCCACACGCCGCGATCACGCTCCGATCGATGCAAAAGTGTTTTTTTTTTTTTTTATGTCGTATGTTAAAGGTACCTCCCAGCGTGAGTCCCTGTTTCAATGCAATAGAGCGCCATATAAGTGTTTATTGTTGGGCTAGTGTATAGTACACAGAAGGACAAACAAAATGAGCGGTCGTCTTGTCTGTCCGTCTCTCTCTGTGTGTGTCAATTTTCGTCCGCATACACAGCATCACGACATCCACCCAGCCTGGCTCAGAGGCACGTCTTTCCTCTGAATACAAGGTGACTGGTTGGATACGGCGGTCGCGTCGGCTGTATTTTGATGAAAGCGTGAAATAGAGGAATTCCCGGAGTGTGCTGAAACGTCTGCGCATATTACGAGCCGCAGGTAAGGTAATCCGTTCCCTTCACTGCCGCACCTCATAATTCAGATTCGCTTTAGGACGCGGAACTCCATTAATCAGCAACCGCTCCCACTGCGACCAGCTTTAGTTTCTTTTATTGTGTGTGTGGATCTGTATTCTTTACTTCCTGAAGGAAAAGGGGGAAGAGGGAGGGTTGTATGTCTCTTTGGTCTGTTCTCAAAATAGGGTAAAATCTGATGTGGCTTCTTCTTTTTTTCGGATCAGATGGCGAAACTGCGCACGTCTGGATAGCGCTGTTACCGGCTCCCCTCAGCACATTCACTTTCACAAAAAATCAAGCCATCACTGTTCCTTAGCAAATGACTGATCTGCCTGGGAACTGTATGTCGCGTCAGTCTGTACAGCCCTGTCAGTCTTGTCTTAGTAGTGCACAGTATGTGTTCATCCGGCATTGTGTGGCAAGATCTGCCGGTGTCTCATCGACTCTAGACAACCTTTTAAACCGGGGAAGTGAAACACTGTTGATGCACGCATTTCTCGCACGGTAGCCTGTCGAAGACCAGAGCAACCCATCATTTCGGCGCCTAGGGGGTATTGCTCACACTATGCGCTCTGAGTGCTGTATAAGGAGGCTCACTTTTCGCAACCAGTCATATATCTGCATATATTATCTGTAGCTCTCATAGAAGTTTATGCAGTAATGGTGTCGAGTTGCAAAGATAAACGTGACCTGGCGTTTCTCGCGTGCACATGTCTATGACCGCACTCATTTTACTTTTATTCGCCATGCAAACGCAAGCAAAAGCCATTTTGTGATCGCCGTAAATTCATTCCCGCAACGCAGATTACGGTTAAGTACTTGACGAGCGTGGACTACTGCGTAACGTCCAACGAGCCATAACATGCCATAATCTGGAAAATGTCTGCGATGTGGATGAATAAAACCAGGAGAACGGTAACATGTCTACAATATAGAGAAATGAGGTTACGAGGCTTTGCCTCACCACTTCCACAACCCCCACTTTTCACTTCATTCACCCCCTCCAGATCCACAGCAGAGGGCCTTACTCAGGCCATCACCTGTCTGGACCAAAATTACATGACCGAATTTATCAAGGCGGCACTAAGGAACAGAGCCATCGAGGTCCTTTACTGAGGGATTTTACTTTATTTTCTATTTGATAAATGAAGTGTTTTCACTCGCGCTCGCACATATTTGGCAGCCACCTTCCACTCGCGCCCAACTGCAGTAGCATTCGTGCATAGATAACATGTTGCACGCTGAGAAACGCCTATCGCAGTCTCTGTGGAAGAACATGTGCCCCATTCGACATGTGACCAGGGCGGACACCAAACCGTCCGTTGGGCCTCCTATTCCATTTCTAGAGCCCAGAATAACTGATAGCTAATTAAGACTCTCGTTCTCTCTCCGGTGCTTTCAATGCTGTATTGACGGAGGTAAGGGGTATGCGAAGCCAGACGGCGCGAATCAGCCCTCCATGGTTACACGTCGAGTGGAGCATATGTTCCCGACGACGGCTGCACTTGACCCCTGAAGGCCCCCGACGACGTGGCAGACGTTCATTGAATCGCTAACCGTTGAATGTTTGTGTCACTAATACTATGTGTGCTATCGAGATAGCTGCAGCGTCCAAAAAAAAAAAAGGCGTCGGTACACCCATCCGGTGACAAGAACATGACCGCACCTGGAAGGGGTCGATATTGATGTCCAACGCCTGTCCGACCAGAGTGACACCAGAGGTGTCGACGAGCACGTCGTCGGAGCGGGCCATCTCCTCAGTCTCGCGCACCACGCAGTCTTTGACCAGCGTGACCGCATCCCCTTTCACGCTCAGCGCCATACGGTGCCACCTGCACTTCGGATCACAGGAGGGCGTCACTCTTTGTGAGCTGGCCCCATACTAAAGTTCATTGCACGCGAGCTCGAAATTCTGGTGCACATGAGCTAATTCTTTTGCGTCAGCTTTTACAAAACAGGAGCGACCACCTGTGCCACCTTTATCGCTAAACACGACAGAGAATTAAGTGCCAGTACGCAGACATAGACTTAAGAAATTGAATCGGTAGCTCACAATTCTGCTTAGCTCACAATTCTGCTTCAAGTATTCGCGCTCTATGAAAACAATAGCCTCAGCGTTAGTCCCCTGTGCTTTTAAACACCAAGCTTCAGTTTAGAAGAAGCACAGTTGAGGATTAATAATAGCATTCAAGCGCGAAGCTCCGCTAGCTCGATAGCTGGGTCAAGCCGCTTCGTTCTAGTTCTACTCAATTCTGGGCGCTCTGCAAGGGAGGTTAACTATAATGAAGAGAATGTCGTGGTGAACCGAAATTTTCGGGATTAATAGCTGTACTCTATCAGATAAGTGTCGCGGGCGATAGCCGTCCGTGTTTTCGCGCCTGTCCTGTCTTCTGTCAACACGTCCCATTCGTCAAGTGACTCTGCCATGTTGAAGGCCATCGACCTTCAGTGCACGGGGCGCGTACCGCTAGCCGAGCCGTGCGGCTTCAGATGCGTGTGAAAGTCCCTCGCGTCCTGGTGCAGTCGGCGTGAGCGCCGATCTCAGAATAAAGATTACCGTACTTCAATATCGGCAGACGTACATTTATCTGATTTATGTTACCTCACTTTACCTCATATTAGCTTCATTTATGTTGTTTTACTTTGCTTTGTAATATGTTACTTTACCTACACTTTCTCTGTCTCATTTAACTTACAATGACGCTTATACCGTCGCGACGGCAACGCTCTCGGTTACGCATATCTACATACTTACGGGTAATATGTAAGCTACCACCTGCAAAATGAAAAGAATCGCAAAGAAGGGCTTCTCCCCACAATCCCTCTAAATGTGGAGAAGCCACCACAAACGAAAGTCTTCAAGATAGTCGCCCATCGACGGAAAACCTATATTTTGAGCAGAGGATGCCGCGAACCGTGAGATTCTTTTCTTTCCAAGCATAGAGTTTCTCACTACAACGCCTAGAGGGAAGTCTGACGCCACTGTCTATGGAAATTTCCTAAGAGGCGTTGTGTCGTCATGGGAATGACGGTATATGGGTCTGCGAGGCTTGTGTTGGCTGGTGTTGTAAGAGGCTTCGTCTAAAACGTGGACATGGCTACACAAATAACGCGTTCTTAAAGTAAAATCTTCATAAAAGGTTTTCATTCAACCATACTGCATATTTCGATGAAGTTTATTCACCTACAATGCATAACCAAGCGAAGAAAAGCAAGAACAAGGAACAAATTGTTCCAAAGTGAGAGCGAATTTCGTCGTCTGTCCTCCACCTTTAGCGGCTTGCTGATACTTTATACGTTTCATATAATTGTACATGTATTAACAAGTTTTCATAATTAAATAAAACATGTTTTTCTGTAATAATAAAGCTAAAACAGCTTTTTACGTGCTGTTTTAGTAAAGCATGAGTCATTATGACAGACTGAACGGTGCCTACCAAGCAGGTGTCCTGGCCCTCGAAGAACGATGCCAATCCGAAGTCACAATATACCAGCAATCCCACGCATACCACAGCGCAGCAGCGCCAGATTTCCCTCTAGGTAATATAGTGAGAAACTCTATGGTTCCAAGGATAGCGTTTCACATTCAAGCACGGCACTATAATGCGAGGGCGTTCAGTTTAGTAGCACCTGAGCAAAAGAAGAGCACGACACTCACACAGAGTTATATATATATATATATATATATATATATATATATATATATATATATATATATATATATATATATATATATATATATATATATATATAGGTTTAAAAATAGGCCACTGCCACGTAGCTGGGCAGAACCAAGGTAATGTTGTTTGCCGTCGCTTGGAGATACTCAATTCAGTTTTTCATTGCGCCTAACTAGATAATTAGTCTTAATTAATTAATCAACTTTTCAAATATCACAAGTAAATGAACAGTGTCAATGAGAAGATTGTAGAGCGACATTAAAAACTCCCGATACAGCTTTTTGTTGCTCAATACACGCCCCATAAGAGTGTTTCTCAGAGCGTGAAAGAAGTCCGCAAATGCACGCAAAATTACCGCGGGACTTGCCACTCGAAGCACTTTGCGTGTATTTGCGGGCTTCTTTGGGGGCGAAGTGCCGTGTACTTAGATTTAGGTGCACGTTAAAGAACCCAGGTGGTCCAAATTTCCGAAGTCCTCCCCTACGGCGTGCCTCATAATTAAATCGTGGTTTTGGTACGTAAAACCCCAAAATTCATTGATTCATTCACACGCGTAATGCGAAGACGGGGGTTCGTATCCCACCTGCGGCCAGTTTTAGCGCGCAGGTCTTAGGTACCCGTTCCTGCGTTGAACGTTGGCGTGCCTAGGCGTCCCTCGTGACCGAGCACAGTGAAAGATGAAGAGTGAACGCGGAGTGCAGCAGGCGAAGAAAGACGGTGATAGCGAAGAGAAGCGAGGAGGAGGAAAGCGCGGGAGAAGGGTGCAGCGTAACCATAAGGCAGAAACCGGAGGAGGAGGGTATGGCAAAAGCGTGAGGAGAAAAGCGTAGTGCAACGCAAGGCGGGTTCTGCGGCGACGATGATTGCGAAATAGCGCCAGAGTAGCGCGTGTCTGACATATGGAAACAAAGTGCTGCATGAGCGGAGGTCTGTCTGCGGTGGCTTGTGAATCGCGCCCACGCGTCACCCACACGCAGCCTCTAGCGATCTGCCGATTAGCGAGGCAGTCGATCACGCCACACTTCACTCCGTTTGCAAAGTGCCGCACAAGACAGAGTGTTCGCGCCAGCCAATATATCTCAAAATGAAAACACGTATAGAGCTGCGCTCAAATTTCGCATTACAGTATCGTAATCGTAAGGGTGAATTTTTTTCATCCACCTTCATTTCTATTTATTTATCATCTGTTTAGTTCAACTAAAAATTACAAGTAATTTCCCCTGTGCTGTCCTTGGTGCCATTATTTGTCGGCTTCTTATGACTAATAAAAATCGGGCCCCTCGATTACCTTTCTTCTCGTTCATATATATATATATATGCGTGTGTGTCCATTTACGCACTAGTTGTGCTGCATTAAACGCCTTCGCGATTACATACCAACAAGCCTAAATCGCAACCCTCATCTCTGCAGGGGATAAACTCGCAAGAAAAAAGAACGATGAAATTCCCTCCGCGAACTACATTACAAAGAGGTACTCGCTTTCCGTCGTTGAAAAGCTCGGTGAAGTCCGCCGCGTAGATGGTGCTGCCGTTGCCGTTGGCGGAACGCAGCGCGAACGTCAGGTTCTCGCCCACGTGCAGCGACAGCTGCTCCTCGTCATTCCAGTCGTACACGGAGAGCAGGTAGCCTCGCGTGTTCTGTTCCATGCGGAACGTGGCCAGCACCGAGAAGTCTCGCGGAAAGCCGACTGCAGGATGCACAGAAAGAACATTCATATCAAGCAGTCCCTTCCTGGCACAAGGACACGCGTTGGTTGACTTTCGTTTTGATTGCATCGCAAAAGTTACGTGGTCACGCGAGAAAGAGATGAGAGAAATTTATTTGCTGAAAGGCAGAGATGTCGGCCTACAACAATTATCCCATTCAAAATAATTTAGCAAAATTAAATGACCAATAATTTCGCACTTCCTCCACTAAGCCTGCTCAACATTTCATGATAAAGGTGTAAACAGTGACGTCAACAGACGATGGCGCATGCGTAATGACTCAGCGCCAAATTAAGAAGCCCGCATTATAGTTGCATTGAACTAAACATGCATTACCTTTTTCGCACGTTTTCATAGTGCAATAGAGTGTGCTACTGCTGGTGACGCTCTTCGTCAGAGCGTCTTGCTATCGCGCCACGAGCTTTCGCGCCATCTTTATGCCTAGCGCCTTCTGAATGCTTGCGATCAAGCAACTCACCTAGGCTTGATTTAGCACATGAGTAAGCCCACGTTTAGCTCTTCTTAAGGAGGAATCGCTGGTCGCCCGTGCCTTTCTGTAGAAAAGTCGAAATTCAATTTTTCTCATCACTAGTGTCTGTGTAGTATGCTCAACGAATGAAACGCAGTGAATGCCGAAACATTTCTGCATTTTACGTGTAGTACGTGTACTAGGGAAATCAGAGCTGGCCCCGAGCTAGAGCTTCTGTCCTCCTAAGTATGTTGGTAGTTCCACCTGTTCGAACAGGAGAACAAGTCATCTTTGCCAAGGACTAAAGCCATGTCCACCTATCAAATGATAGGCCTTGACAAAGATATAACTACATATAGAAACAGTATCCCGACTTTCCTAAACCTGTTTGGTTCTATTCGACTTCCGTGACCGAAGTAGGGAGCATAGAGCTGTTTTTTTTTTTCCGAATTCTCTTTTTCTCGTTCTCTCTTTTTCTTTTTTTCAGGTCATGCGTCTTCAGCGCACTGCCTAGCCTGAAATAAAAATAAGGAGCGAAATCCTTGCCAGCCAGCGGCACGCACATGGAAATGCTTCGAGCGTGGACACCGAGAGGTTGGCGCCGCGCGAGATGCCGTAAGCGGTGTCCGGCCCGAGGAACATGGGTGTGCCGTCCGCGTCCAGCCAAGCCGGCCGCTGCTCGCAAATGCCCGGCCGCACCTCGACACCGGGAGGGAGCAGACCCAGGTCAACGCGGCCAACCAGGTCGACAGTATCTGGGCACACAATTCCAACCACCACACTCTGCTGATGACCGGTTAAGATTTTTTTTTTTACTTGCACGAAGAATGTCTTAAAGATAGTAAGGCACAACTAACGTTATACGTGTAAACAGGCGCGTATACGCATACTGTAACAACTTCAATTGGGTTCTGTAATGACAGTTCACTTGAACCCGCATGCTTCACACGTGCGCACGTCTATACTGATTATAGTGCAATTAAATATTTGAAGCGAGTCAGTAAATGTTCATCGCATTTCCGTAAATACGTAAGCTTCATAATGATTTACCTGCACCGAGTACATGAATGCCGCTCTGACCCGTTCAATGTCGTAGCTGCCATGACAAAAATGTCATAGCCTGCTGGCTGAGAAGGCGCGTTGTAGATTCTTGGATAATTTTCAGTTCTATTGAGCCCCTGGTTAGAGCCCACCGCGAGCACTGAAACAACAATACACATGCCGCGCCGCTGTTCGATGGTAAACTGGACGGAATTCCTCCCATCCAATTTTGCAAAGCACAGTCGAGGCATTTGCAGGCTTCGCTAAGAGTATATGAACTAAGTCACATTACGGGTGTTGTAGCATGTTCTTCTCGCACGTGTATGGCCAGGCTCGCTAAAGTTCTCTTCATTCAGTCATTGGCCAGTGTCATGACCGTCCATAATGTGTCATGAGATCTTGATGGAAATGAAAAGACCATGATTTAGAGTGATAAAATTGAGTGCGCTGTACGCTGTTTAAGTAGGAATAATTTTAAATTAACACGTAAAATCGTGAAAAAAAATTGTATGTCGCGCCACTTTGCGGTCAAACCTTCGTAACAGACTTGGATGCTGACCGCGGATTACAGCGCATGTAAGTCGGCTCTTAAATTAAGTGCACCATATGCATTGTTTAAAATCGCAGTCTTCATATTACACAGGCGTTCGCGCTTTTCTCTATACGTATTACGATCTGAAGTACAGTTCTAGTATCGCTGCCTTCGCGACAACGAACGCGACGGCAGAACCTAGGCCGGGCCGTGGCGTCCCTCATTGAATCGCAGCGCCGCTTCTAACCTGATATGGGGAACGAGAGGGTCTATGTCACGGCCAGCATCAACAGAGATCGGAAACTGTACGTGAGCGTCAACTATATGCAGGAGGCTGTTCATGGAATTGGCGTCAAATGGGTAAACTTGTGTTATGCACAATAGTTTTGCTTTATTGTTAGCGTCATCCCTCGTGAATTTGGTTAGTGTGACAGGAGCGGAATGATGTGCCTCTTTAGCAATTTTGTCGGCTTCGGTGTTGCCTGCTATACTAGCACGCATGTTTGATGGCCTGATGACGCAATCAAGGTTATCTTACTACGCAGCTGTAGCTATTTCACATGAAATCTGATATATCATCATTGCGTTTGGATCACGCAGGCAAAAGCGCCGCAAGCATTGAAGAACCGACTATGAGACTTTGAGAATATACCACACAGCAGGATTCTCTTGTGCTTGAATAAATTCAGCGGCCAGTAGCATTGACAGCTACCATTGGTGATGCTCCACGTGAAAGACTACAACTTTGACGTATACCGAGCGATGAAATCACAAATGAAGATTTTGATCCTTACGAAGTCGTTGAACCGTCAGTATAAATGTGCGCACTTCCTATGTGATTATCATGTAGGCGACACAGAGTTAACATTTTAGCAAAAATGGTGCAGACAGCATTTTTCTTGTCCAATTAGGCGCTGTGCAAGTATGACATTGTCCAGTGGAAGAGGCCATCGGTCGCTCACAGCCACTGATCGCTTTTGCGCCTTGGACTACCTGCCGTCATCGGAGCATCATAAAATAAAACGAAGCCACCTAAAAAATACAGTTGTGCTGCCTATATAACACACGTTAGAAAAAACTATTTAATTGATTTTCGTTACTTTGCTGAAACACAGTGACCTTGCTTCTTTGGCTGGCTGCACCGTTTGGTTGATTCGCAAATCGGAAGCATGATCCCAACACAGCAAGATGAACCACATGAACACCAGCTTGATAAACAAAATTTTTATTTCTTACAGCTCGATAATTGGCTTTAGACAGCATCTTTCCACCCAAGACGCTATGCTCCAACTTCAGCATCAAGTCCTAGATGGCAAATCCCGTCACACGAAGGCGATCTTGGGCCTCGACCTCGAGCGCGCCTTCGATAATATAAGGCACTCCACCATCCTCGAGCGCATCTCCTTGCTCAACCTTGGAGAACGCACTTATAACTATGTAAGGGACTTTCTATCCAATCGGAAGGCCTTCCTGTCGGTCGGAGACATTCGATCAGAGGAACTCTCCCTCGGCAGCACGGGCACACCGCAAGGCTCTGTCATTTCCCCAATACTGTTTAATCTGGTTATGCTCGGATTAGCACAAAAACTACAAAAACTCGACGGCATTGAACACACCATATACGCCGATGATATTACAATCTGGGCTGCAAAGGGCAGTGACGGCCAAATCGAAACTACCTTACAAGACGCCATTGACGTCGTAGAAAATTATCTTGAAGGCACGGGACTCCGCTGTTCCCCTGAAAAGTCGGAGCTTCTCCTATACCGCCCCACACTCCGTGGACGCCCTCCGCGCGGCTCCACGACTAAACGCCAATACGAGGAAATAGAGCTCAACCTGAGGGATGGCAGACCTATACCCGTGGTCCCTTGCATCCGCGTTCTTGGTATGACCATAGAAGCCAACGGAGCTAACTCTACGGCTATCTCAAGGATCCTTCGACAGACCGCCAATACATCCAGACTGCTGAAACGAGTGACCAACCGGCGAGGGGGTATGAAGGAAGACAGCCTCATCCGCCTTGTCCAATCTTTTATCGTCTGTCACTTACTTATGTTGCGGCCTTTCTCAACTGGTACAAAGCTGAAAAGACTAAACTGGACATCATCATTAGAGGAGCCTACTAGCAGGCCTTAGGACTACCCAACCACACCAGCACGGATCTTCTACTACAATTAGGTATCCCCAACACGCTAGACGAGTTAATCGAGGCCCAACGTCGATCTCAACTAGAGCGGCTTACTCTCACGGAAACGGGCCGCAACATTCTAAACAAGCTTAATATCACCTACCACCGTCATCATGGAGACAAACACCCAATACCACGCGAAATTCAGCAATGGATACACGCCGACCCTATTCCGAAAAACATGCACCCAGACTACAACAAAGAACGCAGGAAGGCACGAGCTACTTCCCTCATCAAAGCTTACGCCAACACAGCGGGCGTCACCTTCGTCCACGCAGCTGAGTACCAAGATGGACGGCGCTTTGCGGCGGTTACCACAGCAGGCGGCTTGCTCCGACATGCTGCCAGCATCATTACAAAAAATGCCGAGACGGCCGAGGAAGTGGCCATTGCCCTGGCCACTCTTGACCCATCCTGTCACACCATACTGAGCGATTCTCGCGCAGCAGTCAACAACTACATCAAAGGTCGTATTTCTCATCAATCACTCCGTATCTTACGACAAGCCCCGCATTCGTCTGAAAATCAAATCACCCTCGTCTGGATCCCAGCACACGCCGGCGTTGTCCACCCGCACCTCACCAACCACAACGAGGTTTCACACTCCGTAGCACGAGGACTAGTCAACCGTGCCGGAGACGGTGCAGGTGCACCCGCAGGGCGCGACCGCCTTACGAGATACAACGACCTTGTAAAGTCATTTTACCTCGCAAGAAGAACCTTCCCCACCCCTCACCGCAAGTTAAACAGGGCACAGGCAACCACCCTTCGCCTGCTACAGACGAATACATACCCCTCCCTCACACGCTATCACACTATATACCCCGACATCTACCCGAGCCAGACGTGCAAGGTCTGTAAAACTGAATCGGCAACACTCCCCCACATGCTATGGGAGTGCAGAGATCAATACCAAGAGCTTAATCTCGTGACCCTCTCGTCGAGATGGCACGCCGCCCTGCGCAGCTCCCATCTCGACGACCAACTCTGGGCGACCCAGTAGGCCTACGAAGCGGCGAAGAGGCAAGACCTCGACGTCCCATCGTGGGAGGCCTAGGCCCAGCCGACACAACTGCTGGCGTTCATTAAAGTTTACTCTCTCTCTCTCTCTTACAGCTAGGACGTCGCACTCGTCCGCTTCTCACCAGTGCCGGCGTACGACTGTTTCCCGCATGTTTCCAGCACGATCGTGACTCCAGATAAACACGTTCGCGGCTACAAATAAAAAAAAAATTCTGATAAAAAATGTGCCACGACGTTTCTTGCGTTACCAGTGTAGGATTGTGTACAATCCTACACTGGTAACGTGAGGGTAGCGTGAGGTAAAGGTGACCCCGACTGTATACAGTCGGCGTCACCTTTCTGTAGAGCGCGGGAACGGCGGCCTCTGGGAAGCTCCGGAGGCAGCAAGCGGCATCGAATGCTAGCCGATAAGCCCGACGTCTAACGGTAGCTTGGGCCCAGCAACAACCGTTGGACGTTGCTGGCTGGCTCCTGAGCGCCCCGGAGGCCACCGTTTTCGCGCTTTACACAAGCGTGACGCCGACTGTACATTCTGACCGGTAAGCTTTCCGTTGAACTAAAAGAAGCAGGTACCATAAAAATTGGCTGTCGGTCCCTTGAAGTGCAGCCGACAACACAATAACGACACGATAGCTGCAGCGATGTCCAGTATGAAATGGCACGTGCGTAATAGAATTTTTACAAATACTGGCCCCAGCTTCTGACCTGTGAAGTTTAAAACGAACCTCTTTTTATCATAAACTGGAATATGACATACAAGTGTATATGCCTAAGCCAGTTCTATTCAGTGAACGACAGCAAGTGACAAGCTTGTGTCATCTTATGACAGCGACCACATCAGCGTACAGGTGTACCTGCTGTTGCAGTCCGGGTGAGAACGCATTGCCATGCCCTTAGTTAGCCCACAGCTGTTGCTTCCACCTAATTTTAAGCTTGCTTGTGTGCGCTCTCAACGTCAACGTCTGTCAAGGCGGCGCGCACTAAGCTGTTCTTGCAAAAGTCTATCCGATGTATTCATTCATTTCACCAGCGATCCATTCCTACAAAGTCATCGGACGAAGACGTCGGATGACATGCACTCACAAAGGGACATCTTCATACACTGATGAAGAGACATAGTATATTACAGCATCCATTTGCATGCACACACACGACACGGACGTCATCATAATACGCACGGGTACTAAGGGAGGGCTATGATCTTTCGCGCGAAATAGACTCCCTGATTACAGTCGCACAACACTTACTAAACGGCTCCACAAACATCGTACATTTCACGGCCTCCCGGCAAATTTCTTGGGTCACATAAAGAGAGGTGGCAGCGAACAAGCTCCAGCCGTATCGCGCGACCCAGTTAGGTGAGGAGGGTCATACAGACTCGGAAAGTTTAGAGCTGTACGTACATCGAAATCTACCTCGTAACGGGTTCAAGGTAGTGCAACAATTCAGGCAGAACTCATCTACGATGGCTATCCAAGTGTGCGAATAGCCGAAACGCGTCACGTATGAGGCGTATACTGCAGACAGGCTCCTCTCTCGCGTTTCCCTCAGAAAAGAACGCGCCTTCTGAAGTCTGAATGAAGTGCGCCCATACCCAGTCACACATGCACATTCACCCGAGTCAATGAGGGTCATTGAACAGAGGAACATAATCAGTGGCACTTATCCTTGCGAAAGGCCCACATTTTTACACTGCACTATCTTCAGGATCATTCCATATTTTTGGTGGGATAGGTGGATAGCTAGATAGTCGGAAAGAAAGCTGGTCTGACTGTGCTGGTAATGCTATTCGCAATAAAACAATCTATTTCCCCTTCCCTCCCTGGACCGCGCGCAAACATATATACAATACCGAACGATGTCGTGCAGCCCATTGCGAACAGACTGGACAAACTTGAGTATCATATTTGGGGTAGTCCACACACTAAAAACGCTCGAACCCCTCTTCGGCATTCATATCTTTACTCACCCTCACATCCCACCTTGCTTGTTCTACTTCTGGCCGACCTGGATTGCTCCGCACTAGGAGCTCTGCTCCACATTGTAACAACGGCCAAGGAATCCCATCAAGCTCACCAACGCCACAGCGCATGGCTGAGTCGAACATTTACTGTGATAGCGATGGCAAGGATCAGGTTGCTTGTATGTAAGGCTTTTTTCTTACGAGAGGAATGTATACGTGCCTGGTACAAGCTGCGCCGAGAATGTTCCTGCTGTGTGCAGCAGGAGGCATGCCACGGCCACGGTCGCAGACGAGCGCACGAAAACAGCGACGCTGGTGTCCTGGGTTGACCGGTGCCGCCGCCGACGCCAGCTCTCCGAGTCTGCCCACTTGGGATTGCAGCTGCAGGCTTCGCCGCTCATTTTCCCTCGAAGGCAGCGAGGGGCCTGCGTTTAGGGCAAACTTTCTTGAACGGGGCCACACATGCAAGACAAAGCAATTCTCGCTAGCGTATCTTATGGCACTCTGCGGTCATGAGTCATGCCACATGGGGATTTGTGGTTGGCGCTTATGGCGAACATCATAACGCGCAAGCGTCATTCCACAAGCTTTAAGAAACGTTCTTCCGTTTTGATTGCATCGGATGTGACCAGTTATTGTTTACACTACGTACAGGCGCCGACAAAGTGGTATACTCCACGCAGTACGCAGCGGGAGCCGGAGCAACGAAAAACTGTATCGCAATGCCATCTACAGGCAGCATCTGGGATCATGTCTGCCGATAATAAAGGGCACCCTTTGGCTATCTCGATCCCAGATGCCGCCTGTAGATGGCGTAGCAATGCAGTGTGCCGCTGCTCCGGCTCCCACTTCAGCGGCCTGTACAAAGCGAAAAGTGTCCTGGATTGCAACTGTTCGCTTCGGGTTAGGTCTATGCGCGCGTGTGCAATAACGTGGGCTTTGTACGCAAAACCGTGCACAGCGCCGCCAGCTATGTAACCACAGCGCTCGCCCATTATTTTGTACGCAGTGGATCAATAAACCATAAAACAAACAAAATTTTTGGGTCAAAATCAACGGGCCGTACGCACATGAGAGGCTCATGAGTGTGCGTGTGAGCACACATCTCACAGCAATGAGTTTGTGACTACTGAGTGAAACAGTGGAATAGGTAATTTCTAAGACGACACGTAGACTGCGCCAAACCTCGTTGCCTTAGCTTTGGCCACATTTCAGATAGAACCCGCACTATTGGTGGACGTTCTATATTGACACCAATTCCTATATAGAGTGACACACGCTAACACTCACGGTTGGTTTAGCCATTCATATAAAGCGCAGACAGCAAGTGGGGAGCGACAGAAAGGCGAACGAGACAGCTTTCGGTGACAGCAACCGCACGTGACGCTATTTGACCATTTTTTTCATCAGGATGCTGGGCCACTTCTTTTCTTTCTTGAATTTAGAAGCTCCCAAATTATCTTATTCTGTGTACAGTTTCAGGGGATCTTGTTAGTTTGCCGGTTTAATCTAGTTGATTAAAAACTTACTTTCGGAAGTTCTCGACGCATAAAATGCGTCGAGAACGAAGCTGGCGAAAAAATTATGGACAAAGGAAGAGCGTCTCGTCACTGCCCGATCCCTCGACACCAGACGGCCGTCGCCAGTCACCTAGCTGAGGTTAACCTACCCTATCGCAACACGTGCTGCTTGCTGCAAAGAGCCCATCCTAACAAAACTTCTCTGCAGTCTTCAGAACAGGCGGGTGTCCGGAAACATGACACTTTCAAATCTCTCAGAGCCGCTGTCCTTTATTTTACTGCTAACTACAGATACCGTAATTTTGACAAAGGCTTCAACACAGAAAGCAGCCCTGCTTCGGACTATTTGCCTCATCGATTCACGACTGTGATCGAATAATGATACCCCTCACGTGGTGAGGGCTACAATACCATGATCGCAAGAATTCCCTCCAAGCATCTTTTCAAGCAAGTCGGACAGCAGGTCACCGATAGTGAGTGAAACTTGCATCATATGTTATTATCCAAGTTCTATCGCAAAGGTTCGTTCCTGTATTTTAAATGTAGAATAGTATAGCATGCCCACAACGACGGAAGCGCCACTGAGTGATAGGTGACTTGCAAAATAGTGACCGCCCTCTTCCGGACGTAACCGTGGCCGGACCACTCACTAGAAGGTCTGATTGGAAAACAACGCTTATCTTCTTTGTTACCTGGTTTGCAACAGCGGCCGTACAACGTAAAACTATTCCGTTATATTTTTATTCCAATCTCTTGACGTCAAGGTTGCGTAACCGCCACCGCAAGCATTGGGCGGTAACCCGCAGGGTTGTCTGAACAGACCAATCAAACGCTCTCCTCGTTTATAGGAGGTCACTTTTCTTTGCTTTAAAAACGAATAACATTGCCTACACTGAGCGGCTTGTTTTATCTAATTAGTTGACAAGAGGCGAGAAGCACGCTCAAGTAGAGAGGAATTCGATGGGGCCGAGCCAGTGCACTGAGTATCGATAACCGGATGAAGAGGGTGATGCCGGCGTCTGTGATTGGCCCGCTTTCCCTTACTTAGCTTGCGGTGGCTGGTCGAAAATGGCGATGGAGTGCAACGGAAGGTTAAGGATGCCGCTAAAACGGATCCTCAGCAAAGAAGAGTTGGCAGTACGAGGTCGTAAACCTGCCGAAAGTGCTCGAAAATGTTACAAGGCCACGCAAAAAGCTTTATTATGCGCAAATAAACCCATGCTGTCCGGCAGGTGCGAGTAGCCAGTGCCTGAGCGATCGGCGGCAGCCATATTTTATTCCTTTCAGATCGGTGAAGCCTGCGGCCATACAGAAGAAAATTCAGTTTTGTTCGGCATATTAATGCATCTTTAACGTGTACACGTCACTTTGACGCGGAGAGTTTTTGCGGTTTTGTGACGTCGCATGACAAGCAGGTGAAGTGGGTGCAGCCCGAAAACTTTTGACCAATGGCCGAGGGCTATTGGCCAAAAGGCGTCGAGTCAGAAATAGCTATTTTTCTTTTGTTCGGTGAAATCATGCACAATCAGTGTGTCACGTCATATCAGATGGGGAGCTATCGCGGTTTTCGTGACGTCGCGTGAGAGGCAGATGAAGTGGGGGTGGTCCAAAAAAGTTTTTGACCAATCGCGGAGGGCTGATTGCAGAATTGGAATAGAAAAGTTTGGAATAGTTTTACGTTATAGCGCCCCAGGTCTCTTTTTGCTCCTTGCCTTTCTTTCCAGCGCCTGTCTTTCCCCTTACTTCTTGTGCGCGAAGTAATCATTAAAAGAAACACCTGTCCTTTTTCCGTTCACGAAAAACGGATGGACGGCGGGTTTTTCTAGACCATCTGCAAAAATTAGTTTGCTGTTTTGCCCATTTGTTTGGTATTTGATTTATTTATTCTTGATTTCGTGGATACTGGCAATTCCAACGGAAATTTTAGCCGTTCTTCACAGATTTTATTCATCCCTTAAAGTGCGGTCTCTCAAGGGGAGGAGCGTAAGCTCAAAGGCTTTAGAATTATTGGGAAAGTTTGTTGTCCTCTTGGCTCTCCTGTTGTCCTCTTTGTTGTCCTCTTGTTGTCCTCTTGTCCTCTAAGCGAGCCCGCTCGCCTTATTTCTGTGTACCGCCTATGCAATGAGCTCACAAGTTCACCCAAACAAATCTATAACGTATTTTCGTGGTTTGCGACGAGCCTGCAGTGCAAACGAACTGCGGACTATTAGTTACACCGCTCCCTCAGTACGAGCTTTCGAATAAGCCACTGCAGGCGCTACAGTCAAGAGTCAGAAAAAAACTAAATTGTGAAATGCGAGTCAGTTTCTGCTTGTCCTTGCCTGGAGTGCTGCATGGCGCCGAGAATTCAATTTTGGGGAAATTAGCTCATGCCAGGCACCACTCAGATTTCGCCGACACAGCCCCGTGATCACGCGTCATTAAACTAACGCACATATTGTTGCGGAAGTAGCAGATATCGTAACGCAAAACGTCTAATTTAAAAAAAAAGAAAAGAGCTTGTTTCTCGCAGTGAAAAGAATGTCGGAAAGCCATTCGTTTCATTGCGGGAGCGAAGCTGCGCGAAGCGGTTCCGTGCCCACATATCCGGAGAGCGCCTGGCTGCGTGAAGGAGTCCGCTGGAATTCGTTGCTATTTCCTAGAAGCCGTCTGCAAGGACGGAAGCGCTGCACGTGCGTCGCATTTCGTGGAGTGAAATACATACATCGTTGAATGCTACCCGCGCGAACCAAAGCTTTTCGTTCCATTCATCGCGCTACACACACTAGCACCATTCAGACACGTTTGGGATCTCGCTAACCAACACGTTGGCGTGCTTACCCGTGGGGCAGTCGGCGAGCCGCGGGCTTCCTCGGCTTCAGGGGCCGTCGTCCTCGGCCGGCAGTCAGCGTCGGGCGCAGCAGCGAGGACGAGGCGACGTCAACGAATCGCGCATTCGAGAGCGCGCGGATTTGACCCCCGTGGCCTGACCTCGGCCGCTGCGTTGCCGGCGACGCGTCCGAGGCGACGACATGGGCCTGCCGCGCTGTGCCAGAGATTTCTTTCCCCACTCCCGGGTGCAGTGGCGCCCGCTTCTCTTCGTGCCCCCGCAGCGCCGGGCGCGCGCTCTCGCGCACCAGTGGATGACTCGCGCCGAGCCCTTCCCTCTTCTTCCGCCTTGCAGGCCTCCGCCGGCGATTGCCAGTTGTGCACTTTATGCTTTCCATACTCATCGTTCGTATCGTACCGCTTTGAACGCCGCGTCGCCTTCTTCTTCGTCTAGGGCTTGTATACGTTGATGGCCGCAGTCGCTCGCCGACCCCGCGTGCACGGCATGGAAGCAAGAGACGGGACTTGCATCCGAAGAGACCTTCAGCCGAAGTGGAGCACAATGGCGTTCGCGCCAGCCGCTGGCTCCTGTCGCTGCTGCTGCCCTTCCTCCCGCCAACTGTACGCCCAGCTTTGGAATGTGAACACTCTTTCGTGGCCGTTTCGGGATAGTGGCCAGACTTTTACTGCTTGGCACTGAGGAAACACCCTCAGAAGTGCGTTCACTCCTGTGGACAACATCGATGGCCCACGAAAGCACCCACTGCTGATGCGCCAAGATATGAATCAGACACGTATTTCAAATACAGGCACACTTTTCACCTGAAAGCGAGACAAACAGAAGAAAGATGCCACATGCTGGGGCCCTATACAAAGTAAAACTATTCCACTCTGTCTTTTTCCAATCACCTGATGTCAAATTACGTAACCACCGACGCAAGCATCGGACGGGGGCTCGCAGCGTTTTTTGAACATCCCAATCCAAAGCTCTTCTCGTGTTTAGGAGGTCACTTTTGTTTGCTTTCAAAGCGAATAGCACTGTCTACTTTGACGGGTTTCTCTTATTTAATTGGCTAGCAAGAGCCGAGGAGCACGCAGGAGTGGAGAGGGTTTTGGTGGGGCCGAGCTAGCGCAGGGAAAGTAGATAGCCGAATGAAAAGGGTAGTGCCGGCGCCTGTGATTGGTCCGCTTCTACTTGCTTAGCTTGCAGCATAGAGTTTCATACAACAATGTCTAGAAGGGACTCTGGCGCTGCGATCATCCAGCCACCATGGGAACGATAGGTAGTACATGTATTTGCCTGATCTCCGTGCTTGTGGATTGAGACTTCCTGTTGGCTTTGTTTATTACGCTTTATTTGCTTTCATTGTCCTACATTTCAGAGTTATCTATACTTGTCTAAGTTCAGAAGACTTTGCGAACAGCACAACCGCTACTAGTTTGAGCGGTTCAAGCTGTCGAGGTGGCCAAATTGAAACGCCCCAAGCCTCTACGCGCTCGCTTGCCCGCAAGAAATCCATGAGAGTGTCCTATGCCGCTTGTCGATCGATACAAGCGTCCGTGACGCAATGGTATCAATATCGGGCTTCTGTGCTAGATGTCCTGTGTTCAAATCCTGCTGCTGAACGATATTATTGACGTTTATTTACTTACGTATTACGCAGTATTTTGTTCAAAACAATGAGTCACAAAGTCGCGAAGCCGTTTCAACGGCGGAGTTTAGGCGAATCCATGCACTTCCCATCGTTCCCATGCTGGCTGAGCCACTCCGGTTGCAGTTCGCATAGACGTTAGCGCCAGAGTTTCCTCCAGTAATCATTTAATGAAACTGTGGCTTGTGGCCTGGCTGGTCAAAAAAGTTGCGGTGACGTGCAACGGAAAATTGAAAATGCCGCTAAAACGAATCCTCAGGGAAGATGAGCGGGCAGAGTGCGACCGAAAGGGCTCGACAACGTTATACTGCCACGCAAGATTTTTATTACCCGCACATAAATACATTCTACCTAGCAGCTCCGAGTATATAGCCAGTGCCAAAGTGATCGGCGGGCAGCCATCTTCTATTCCTTTGGGCACGGAGTATAGGGCGCGATAACGTAAAGCTATTCCAAACGTTTCTATTCCAATTCTACAATCAGCCCTCCACGATTGGTCAAAAAATTTTGAAGCCACCACGCCTGTCTGTCACGCGACGTCACGAAAATCGCAAAAAAGCCCCATATGATATAATATTTGCACGCTGATTATGCATGATTAGACCGAACGAAATAAAAATAATAATTTTTTATCCAACGCCCTTCTCGCCATTAGCGAAAAATGCGTTGTTTCACCAATTGCTACCGGTCAAACATTTTCGGGCTGCACCCACTTTTTCTGTGTGTCACGCGACGTCACGAAACCGCGAAAACTCACCGCGTAAAAGTGACGTGTACGCGTTAAAAACGCATTAACATGCCGAACAAAAGTGAAAGTTTTTCTGAGTAGCCGGGCACTGCCTCGTTCCGAAAGGAGTAGAAGATCGCTGCCTGGGGCCAATCGCTGTGGCACTGCCTACTCGGAGCTGCCGGGGAGTATGCTTTTATTTGCGTATTACAAAAGATTTTACGTGGCCGTATAACGTTATCGAGACCTTTCAGCACGTATACCACATTTCTCTACCAACTCTACTTTACTGGGTATCTGTCTTAGCGACATTTTTAACCTTCCGTTGCACGCCGTCGCGATTTTCGACCAGCCAGCGCAAGCTAAGTAACGGGAAGCGGACCAAACGCAGACGCCGGCACCACCCTCCTCATCCGGTTATCTACTTTCACTGCGCTGGCTCAGGCCTGTCGAAACTCTCTCTACTTGAGCGTGCACCTCTCCCAGGCTCAGCCAGTTAAATTAGAAAAACTGCTCAATGTATAGGCAATGCTATTCGCTTTGAAAGCCGAAGAAAGTGACATATAAACGAGAAGCGCATTTGATGGGCTTTTCAAACAACGCTGGTGGTTACCGCCCGATGCTTGCGTCGGTGGTTACGTAAATTTGTCGTCAGGAGATAGGAATAAAAACAGATTGGAATAGTTTTACGTTATAGGGCCCATAGTCTCTGGCTATTCCGAAAAAAAAATATGTTTCATTCGGCATATTAATGTATCTTCAATGCGTTCATGTCACTTTGACGTGGTGAGTTTTTGTGGTTTTGTGACGTCGCGTGACAAACAGGCAAAGTAAGCGCAGCCCGAAAAAGAGATGTTGACCAATAGTGGTGGGCTAATGGCGAAATAGGCGTACAATCGGAAATGAAGTGTTTTTTTTTCTTTTTTTTTTCTTTTTTTACAGCGAAGCTGTTTATGCGTACCATGTGCCGTCGTTGTCGGACTTCGCTAAAGAGGGGCCACGTGACCTAGCGGGAGAGGGAAAAAAAGAGCTCAACAGGGGGAAAGGGGTTGGAGTGAATCCTATACGCGAATCTTATACGGTTGTCACACGGTGCATTTTCGGCCATCGAGCCCGATCGGCATCGAATTTATCGACAATTGATTCCACCCTACTGCGAAAGAAACAAATGTTATGCTGGCGGTTTGCGGCCAACGAACAGTGCCCAGCGATGAAACTCGATACTAGGAGCACGTGGCTGCCGGCACTTATTGCGCCAGAAAGAAATGCGGCCAGGTGCGTCAATTGTCAAACCAATCCAACCAATCGTCAAAACGATTGCAGCTCCCGCATCTCTAGTGGTAGGCCTTGCGCCCAATATACGGAGCTTTGGATTAGTGGTTCCGCACATTCCATCCCAGCTACAACTATGGGAAAACCACGAGTAGTGCATACTTTTGAGGAAGAAGATGCCTACCGCGAGCTTCGGCGAGAATTGGCTCATGAACGGGCTCGTCGTCGTAGGGCCGAGCCCGAGCTGTGCGCCAGAGATGCCTAATGCCAGATGCCAGAAATGCCGCAAAAAAAAAGGCACTGCTACAGCATGCTCACCACGCGAAGCACGCAAAAGCGAAAATGAGGTGAAAGAATGTTGAAACAAAACACTTACAATATAGAATGTTTGCGAAGTTTGACTTGCATGGTGGAACACTCGGTGGAACTAACACGGCTTCGCTGTTCGTCCAGCTTCACGGACTGGAAGGGGAGGTGATCTTTTTTTTTTTTTGTTCATTTTGATCATGCATAATCAGTGTGCACACGCCATACTAGATGAGGAGCTCTCGCGGCTTTCCCGACGCCTCGTGACAGACAAGCGAGAAGGGGGAGGGGATGGGATTTCCCACGCTCCTTCCATGTATATACACGCTCTGAATCACCCCCAACGCGGTGTATTGGACAGCAGCAGCCACAGCAGCAGTAGCAGCAGTGGGAAAGTCGAAGGAAAAGGCAAATTGCTTTTAAAAAAAGGGGGTGGCTCGTGCGGAGAGCTCGCTTCAGTTTGCCGATCACGATGAGCCCGCTGATATTCCTAAAAATTTAAGTTAATTATTAGATTTTTGTTTAATTAATGACTAATTACCTTGCATCACCCGTCACTCAGACTTTTATTTCAACATGGCTATTTTGAAGTATGTATGGCATAATCGTTGCTGTGTAATCGTGTTTAGTTCTTGTCATGCCACGGCCCTTGATGCGATGCCCTGCGTATGCGTGACATGCACACATATGTATATATACTACGGAGCAATAAAGGCGGGGGTTCATTCCCGTTCATGTTCAAGACGGTGTCGTTCGTCGCGGAAACACGACATGGTGTCAGAAGTGGCCTTCGCAAATTGGGTGGAACCACGGGCGACGTGAGAAGATACAGGTACGGCCGACCTTCATCGTTGGCGTCCTCGGCTCGGACACGATAACGGAACGAGAGCTTCGAGCCATGGCGCGTGAGGAAAGTGGTATTTCGTGCCAGCTCTTTCCGGTACAGCCACCAACGAGCTTCAACTTTGACAAGGCGTCAGAGTGGCCGGCGTGGGTGCAAGAATTCGATGATTATCGATTTGCTTCCGGCCTTAATGAGGGAACTCAAGAGGCTCAGTACACACGCTGCTGTATACCACGGGGCGGGAGGCACGCAACGTATTCAAGACCTTTGAGCTGTCGGAAGAACAGTCAAAGGACTACGAAGTGGTGAAAAAACGTTTCGACGCCTACTTCATTGCCACGCGCAATTTGGGGCCCTATAACGTAAAACTATTCCAATATATTTCTATTCCAATCTCGTGACGTCAAATTTGCGTAACCGCCAACGCAAACACCGGGCGGTCCCCCGCAGGGTTGTCAGAACAGACCAATCAAACGCTTTCCTCGTTCATAGGAGGTCACTTTTGTTTGCTTGAAAAACGAATAACATTGCCTGCACTGAGCGGCTTGTCGTATCTAATTGGCTGACAAGAGGCGACGAGAACGCTTAAGTGGAGAGGGATTCGATGGGGCCGAGCCACTGCACTGAAAGTCGATAACCGGACGAAGAGGGTGGTGCCGGCGTCTACGATTGGTCGGCTTTCCCTTACTTAGCTTGCGGTGGCTGGTCGAAAATCGCGGCGGCATGCAACGGAAGCTCAAGAATGACGCTAAAACGGACCCTCAGCAAAGAAGAGTTAGCAGAATGAGGGGGTAAACGTGCCGAAAGTGCTCGAAAACGTTACACGGCCACGCAAAAAGCTTTATTATACGCAAATACACCCATGCTCTCCGTCAGGTGCGAGTAGCCAGCGTCTGAGCGATCGGCGGCAGCCATCTTCTATTCCTTTCGAAACGGGGCAGCCTGCGGCTATTCCGAAGAAAATTCAGTTTTGTTCGGCAGATTAATGCATCTTTATCGCGTACACGTCACTTTGACGCGGTGAGTTCTTGCGGTTTTGTGACGTCGCGTGACAGGCAGGTGAAGTGGGTGCAGCCCGAAAACTTTTTACCAATAGCCGAGGGCTAATGGCGAAAAGGTGTCGAATCAGAAATAACTGTTTTTTTTTCTGTCAAATCATGCATAATCAGTGTGTACACTTCATATCAGATGGGGAGGTATCGCGGTTTTCGTAACGTCGCGTGACAGACAGGTGAAGTGGGGGTGGTCGAAAAAAGTTTTTGGCCAATCGTGGAGGGCTGATAGCAGAATTGGAATAGAAAAATTTGGAATAGTTTTACGTTATAGCGCCCTTGGTCTACGAAAGTGCGTTTTTTCATCGTCGCCACCAAGTTTCAGGCGAATCGATGGACCAGTATGTAACGGCCCTACATACTTTGGCAGATAAATGTGACTATGGCGTGATGAAAGAACGGATGATCCTCGACCGTTTCGTGGTTGGACTACGTAACACAAAGTTGTCCGAGGCCCTACAAATGGACGCTGCACTGACTCTGAAAACGGCACTAACAAAGGCAAGGATGAAGGAAGCGGCACAGCAACAACAACAGGAACTTCACAGCAGTCCATACCACCAACCAGCCAGCGTCGAGGTCGACGGAATTTATCAACGAGCAAGCCGGGGACGTCCAGAGGACCAATGGGCCAAAGAAAACGTCCGAAAGTGTGCGGCTTGCAGCAGGGCCCGCCATTTAACCTCATCGTGCCCTGCAAGGGGGGCAATCTGCTACAGGTGCCAACGACGGGGACATTTCGCCGCGGTCTGACAACAAAATCAGGACTTCACGATCGCCGAAGCAAGCGCATCCGAGGTAGATTTGTGCAGTGTTCCCCGGACAGCTACATTGAGTGAGCAAACAGAGTGTGCCATCTATTTTGTTGGGACTTTAGCTGGTACAATTGCAAGAGCTCGTTTTGTTCAGGTCGCTATTAATGGGGTCACAGTGTCTGCTAAGATTGACACAGGAGCAGAGGTAAACGTTGTTCCAGCATCGTTTCCTGGCCTACCCAAGACTCTAGAGCGTTCCAACGTAATTTTAAAAGGGCCAGGCAATGAAGTGTTAGATCTGAAAGGACAGTTCACTGCAGACATTCTGTGGAAACGATGTTTTGTTAGGTAGGACGTTTTCGTCATTAACTCGGGGAGTAATGTCATTTTAGGCTTGCCAGCAATAGAAGCTTTGGGAATAGTGAAATTTGTAGACGAAGTTTCGATCAACCAAGCTGTGCAAACGTGCTTCCGTTCTTTGTTCTGCGGTTTGGGTACCATGAAAGGAGAATACTGTATTAATCTCAAAGCAGATGTGGTGCCCTATGCCATTTACACCGCTCGTCGTATACCCATCCCGTTGAGGGACGGCGTGAAACGCGAGCTAGAAGAAATGGAAAAGAACGGGGTCATTCGTAATGTCGAAGGGCCAACCGAGTGGTGTGTTGGCATAGTGCCCGTCTTGAAGCCGTCCGGGCAAGTGCGAATATGTGTTGACCTAACCCAACTCAATAAGTGGGTGAAACGTGAGCTTTTTGTGCTCCCCACTGTTGATGAGACATTCTGGTTACTAAGCGGAGCACCTGTGTTTTCTAAACTTGACGCGAACTCGGGATTCCATCAAGTAAAGCTAAGCGAGGATTGTCAGCTATTGACCATGTTTATTACTCCCTTTGGACGTTATTGCTTTGAACGCCTGCCGTTTGGCATAACCTCTGCTCCTGAATATTTTCAAAGGCAAATGTGTGACATTCTTGATGGAATGCCGCGGGTCGTAAATCTAATGGACGATGTGTTAGTCTTTGGTTCTTCACAGAAAGAGCATGATGAGCGATTGTTTCAGACTTTAGAACGCTTGACGGAAGCCGGCATAACTTTGAATTGTGAAAAATGTCGGTTCAGTGTAAAAGAGCTATGTTTTTTGGAATGCCGAGTGAGCAAAGATGGCATACTGCCAGATCCGGCAAAAGTTGTAGCGATCACTGATATGAAGCCGCCTGAAAATGTTGCCGATATGCGGAGATTCCTTGGTCTTGCAAATCATTGCTCGCGGTTTATTCCAGACTTAGCTGAGAAGTCTACGCCGTTACGTCAGTTGCTGCACAAGCACAGTGAGTGGATTTGGGCTACGCCTCAGCAGATGGCGTTTGACAGCATAAAACGCGCTATCTGTTCTGATAGGTGTATGGCAAAGTTTGATCCACGGAATCAAACCATTCTTTCTGCAGACGCGTCGTCGTACGGTTTAGGTGCAGTTTTACTTCAGGTACAACCAAACAAAGAGACGACCGGTTATATTTGTTTCAAGATCACTGACTCCAACAGAAATGCGCTACGCGCAAATTGAAAAGGAGACCCTAGCTCTAACATGGGCGACTGAGCGTCTTGAAAGTTATGTGCGTGGACTACACATAATGCTGGAGACGGATCACAAACCGCTAGTGACTTTGCTAGGAAAGACTCCCCTAGATTTGGTACCGCCGCGCGCATTCAGAGATTCCGAATGCGTCTGATGCGATTCAGTTTTGATGTCGAATATGTTCCTAGGAAAAATTTGGAAATTGCTGATGCAATTTCTAGAGCGCCAGTGCGAGGGCAAAAAACCAAGAACTTCCTTTCTGTGGATGAAGTGAACTCGTTTGTTACTGGTGCGTTATCCGAATTGGGTGAATCGGATAACTTTACATTGGTCGCCGAAGAGCAGGCAAAGGATGAGACCTGCCGTACGTTGTGCCGTTACCTTCAGGAAGGCTGGCCGGGCCCAACTTCGCTATCAAGCGTTATGAGACCATATTGGCAGTATCACGCAACATTGAGCGTGTGTAAAGGGGTTCTCATGCATGGCACTCGCCTTGTTGTGCCACCCTCGCTCCAGAATAGAATGTTAAGTCTGCTTCACGAAAGTCATCAAGGTATTGTGAGATGCAGGGCGAGAGTACGGGAGTCTGTTTGGTGGCCGGGCTTGAGCTCTCAACTTGCTTCTTTGGTTGTTAATTGCCGCGTGTGTTCGCAGTTCCGAGAACAGCCGAGTGAACCAATGATCCCAACCCAGACACCTATTCGACCTTGGCAAAGGGTCACAGCAGATATCTATACCATCTCAACGGCCGTAACTAATTGCTCCTAGTGGATTTTCTATCTTAATTTCCAGAATTGTGTTTACTGGAATCGCTCACCAGCACTTGTGTTGTTGGTCACGTCAAAGACGTCTTCACTAGGCACGGCATACCCGAAGTGCTTGTCACGGATAACGGTGCTCAATTTGTCAGTGAAGAATTTAAGCAGTTCGCGAAGGCCTATGGATTCAAAGGTGTGACGTGTAGCCCTAGGTACCCGCAGGCAAACGGAGAGGTAGAACGAATGGTGAAAACGGTAAAAGGGCTACTGCTAAAGTCTCATGATCCCTATTTGGCTCTGTTAGCCTACAGGGACACCCCGGGACCACTAGGCAAGACGCCAGCGGAGCTGCTCATGGGGCGGCGGCTTCGTACAACCCTGCCTCTCCATCCGAACAGGCTGGTACCAAAGACACCCAACCTGAAAGAGGTACGGAAGAAGGATGCAGTTGTCCGGGAAAAACAGCGGCAAAATTATGACCGCCGTCATGCGGCCCGACACCTTGTCCCATTGGCACCCGGTGATTTTGTCTGGGTCAAGGACTGCAGGCGGGAAGGTGTAATCTGTCAGCGGGCAAAACGGCCGCGGTCGTATGTCGCCGCGTTGGAGAGTGGCATCCAGATCGAACGCAACAGGAAATGTCTAGTCAAGCAAGCGCCAAGCAGAATTCCAGACTCGTACAACGAGACATACGAGTTTCCCCCTAGCCTGGAAAATGCAGAAGTTAGCGATCAGCCGAACTTCCAAGCCCTCCAAAGTGACCCCACACAGGATCAGGGTAATGTTTCGCCGCAGGTACCAGGCAAATACGTTACACGATTCGGCAGAGCTGTAAGAAAACCAGACCGTTACGGGATTTCTGAATGTAATGCAGTACGTTTCTTTTGACTGTGTTTATCATTATTTAGTTGGTTGTTATTATGTTGGAAAAGGGGAGATGTGGCATAATCGTTGCTGTGTTATCGTGTTTAGTTCTTGTCATGCCACGGCCCTTGATGCGATGCCCTGCGCATGCGTGACATGCACACATATGTCTATATACTACGGAGCAATAAAGGCGGGGGTTCATTCCCGTTCATGTTCAAGACGGTGTCGTTCGTCGCGGAAACACGACAGTATGGCCCAAACAATGAAATGTTCCTTTCCTTCGAGCGCTTCCTAATCTTACGTGAGGCCTCCTTACAGCGAAGGACCGATGGAGGAAGCAAGCGTACTCTGAAAGCTCCCTTCGCCCGTCCTCACGTAAGGAGCGGTTGTCGCATGCCTGGGTTCGAGATTATCTCTTAAAAGCTTTACGCGAACACCATTATTCAATTAAAAAAGGTTGTATCGTCACACAATTTTTAAGTTGAAGAGCTAATATAGAGATGCGTGGGTGTGTTTTGTAGTTTTGTTCACTAAACGTAAAAAAAGTACCATATTACAGTGCAAAACTTGCTGTGCTCCAGCAACGCTGGCACGCCGGCGTCGTGCAACGCCCACCAACGCCTAGCAACGCTTTCATGCCGCACGCGTGACTGAAACGAACATGCCTGGCAAGACGTACCGGGCTCGCGCTTCTCCGCAGGTGGACGACAGCGCGCATGGGCAAGGGAACGTCACGTGGCTATGCGTTGAGGTGAAGCGCTCGTTCAGGGCCAGGAGCGGCGTAAAAACGCATGAAGGTAGCTTCGGAGCTACCTTACGCTGAGGAAGCACCAAGGAAGCCCTCAACGAGGGCCCCTCAGTAAGGAAGCTTTCAGAATGACATGAGGCGGCCTCACCGCAATGAAGGCTTCCTTACTGAGGTAAGAAAGATTTTGTTGTTTGGCCCTATGTCTAAAGATTTACGTTCAAACACCAAGTATACGTAGACAGTGCATGTACTTTTCTCTAATGTGACAATTTGTGTTCCTGTATTGCATTTGCAGTGTTCGGGACCATTCATATTGTGTCATTTTTAATCCCTTTTCTCTCTTGTGTCAGTTTGTGTATCTGCACTATATGCAGTGCTTGCAACTCTTATCTCTCATTTTATAATCTCTTTTTTACCTTTGTGATATTGTGGGATGGATTTCCATGTCACCCATGTGAGAAGGAGTAGCCGGCACCTTCTCTTGATGCCAGCATCTCCTTATTTATTCCTGTCAATTAAAGTGCTGGAGGCAGTTGAATTCAAATTTACCCGCTCGCGGAACCCCAAACCACTGGATTCTGCGAAACCTAGTTTTCTTGCAGTTATTGATGCGAAAGCGTGAAATGGTCCATTGAGTAAAAAAGCCGGCGGCGTCTGTAGCAGCGAAACTTCCCATTGGCTGCGAAGCCACGTCACGAGCCCATCTGGCGCGCTCCTGACGCTGGCTCACGCTTGCTGGCTCGGGTCTCGACGGAGCAGAGGGGGTGAAACGAGACATCTGCTGCCGCGGTATTTCGTAAGGGGGGAGGGCATCGCCGCGACGCCACATCATCCTCGCTCTCATTCTCGGTAGTCTGTGTTATCCGCGCGTTCCTTGTCGGCGCAAGCTTCGGTAAAGCCAAATCAAAACGCGCCAAGCGTCTCAACTGGCTCGCTTGCGCACGAGGAGTTCATAACTCTAAGGATCGCTCAGTGGCGTTCAATTGGACCTTAATGCTTTCGCATTCACAACTATAAGAAGTGCTTAGGTGTCCTCGGATTTTTTTTTTTTTTTTTAGCTATACTGACATTGGAAATCGGGAAGTGAAGAAATTGCGGCTGAACGCACTGCAACTGTCCAGCATTACGGCAGACATCTGAATAAGGGGCAACAAAGGAGCAAGGAAGAAAAAGTATGTGGATCCCACGTACTGTGGGAATCGAAGTAAGCGAAGCTTTCTGAGCTGTTTAGTTTGATTGACGATAATTGGCGGTGGCGTTGATGGCGAATGTTTAATTCCTTCAGCGTTTAGTGCAATACGAAGGCGGCAAGTCGATGTTAAGTGTTACGTTGCGTGCACCACTGCTGTTTTTCTGCGTAGTACACAGAACACACAACGAGACGTGTTCGCTTGAGGCGTTGCTGTGCGCCATGCTTCATAACCTCCGAGAAGGTTAATGTTGTCATTCCCTCACACGGCACATCGCATCATGGCAGAACTATCAGGCTTTAGTTGTGTTATGGGGCTGTACGTGCCAAAACCACAGTCTGATTATGAGCCACGCCGTATAGTGGCAGACTCCGGATTAATTATGACTCCCTGGGGCTCTTTCACGACCATTTCGCTCCCGTAGAAATGTGGGTGCCGCGGTCGGGATTGAACCCGCGACCTCGAGCAATGTCATAGCCGTAACACTACCACTGTGGGCACAGAAGTGCGGAAATGACATGGACATCTATAGATTCTACGGTGCTACGATGTCGTCTAGGCGGTATACGGTGCTTTTATGAGGCTTTGAGTCTGGCACACCGTGCGTAAGTTGTCCATTTGACAAATTTCAATGGTGTTTGTTTTTCAGAAATACCAGAAACGTACAGCACTGTACCATGAACTTAAATTTATCCAGTTTGTCCGCAACGACTTTTGTGTCTAGTAGTAGCGTTTCCTCGTCTTCTAACGTCGCTTTTTCCCCCTCTCGTCCTCCCCTTATATATTCGAGTTGCGAGCGAAGAGTGCCAAGGCTGTTATTCACTAGTTTCGTGGCTGCGCCGGTTCTACCCATTGTCCTGCCTCTTCTCTCCTACCTCCTCTCTACCATTTTTATCCACCCCCCACCCACCTCTGGTCGGTTGCACCTTGTAGAAAGGTAAGTACTGCAATTTCTGCAATGCTTTGGCGGTGGGTCACGCATAATTACAGCTGTCAAGAGGGTATTGTGGCGACGCCCAGGAAGCTCCAGGAGGCATTGTGCACATGCGACGTGGCGCAAATGTCCAAACGAACTTCTCGCGTCGCCTTTCCTCTCTGCCACGCTCCTGCCATGTATATGCGGCCGCTCTGAACCACGTCCTAACGCATCGTGCAAGACAGCAGCAGCATCAGTGGACAAGTCGAAGGAAGAGGCAAAGAAAGCTTCGCTTTAATAGGAGCAAAGAACAGGGAGTGAAGATAGGAGATTGGAGATAGGTATACTAGGTAGTAAATAGGAAAAGACACTATATATACTCATATTTGCAGTTCGTGGCAAAGTACCCATAGTTTCACCTTAGTTCGCGTGTAACACACATCGCAGTGTTGGCCAATTTGGGAAACCCCTGCTTTAGAAGATACTTTCCTGCAGGTACCACCAGTGAGGCGAAACAAAAAATTGGCTTCGCTTGCACGACTATAATATTAAGCCCCATTGTTCTCTGGCTGCTTACCTGTTTGGTTCAACTTGTCAGAACCAAACAGGCGAACCAACACGATATACCTGACATCACCTGTGACACTGCTCCGTTCAGGTTTCACATTTCCTGTTTAGTTATGATTGTTTCCATTATTATAATGATGATGATCGAACTTTATTAAGAGCAGACCAAGTTGTTTGGTCGCCTTCCTTGCGAGCGCCCTTCTCAGTCCAGGAAGCCATGTGACCTGGCCGCCTGCCTTGCCCTGTTCACCAGCTGACGCTGGTCATCAGGGTAGAGGCTGGTGAGCTGAGTATACCACTAATCCTGTGTAGAATGGGGGATCAGGGAATGTCGGTGTTTCGGTCGAGTTTGCATACCAAGTGTTACAGGGTGTTTTGCGCGCAGCAGAATTTACAGTCGTATTCGTAAAACGTGAAGGAAATGAGATACTTCGTGCCTTATAGAAAATTGTTGGTTTTTCATCATCATTAGCATCCTTATAAGCCTGTTTTATGTCCACTGCAGGACGAAGGCATCTCCCTGCGATCTCCAATTACCCCTGTCCTGCGCCAGCCGATTCCAACTCGCGCCCGCGAAATTCCTAATTTCATCGCTACACTTTGTCTTCTGCCGTCCTCGATTGCGTTTCCCTTCTATTGGTACCCATTCTGTAACCCTAAGGGTCCATCGGTTAACTAACCGGCGCATTACATAACCTGCCCAGCTCCATTTTTTTTCTCTTAATGTCAATTAGAATATCGGCTATATCTGTTTGCTCTCTGATCCAGACCGCTCTCTTTCTGTCTCTTAACGTTATGCCTAGCAATCTTCGTTTCATCGCTCTTTGCGCGTTCCTTAACTTGTTCTCAAGCTTCTTTGTCAGTCTCCAAGTCTCTTCCCCATATGTCAACACTGGTAAAATGCACTGATTGTACACGTTCCTCTTCAATGATAATGGTAAGCTTCCAGTCAGGAGCTGACAATGTCTGCCGTATGCAATCCAACCCATTTTTATTCTTCTATGAATTTCCTTCTCATGATCAGAGTTCCCTGTGATTATTTGACCTAGGTAAACGTACTCCTTCACAGACTCTATAGAGGCTGACTGGCGATCCTAACTCTTGTTCCCTTGCCCGGCTATTTATCTTTATCTTTGTCTTCTGCATATTGCTCTTCGACCCCACTCTTACACTCTCACTGTTAAGGTCCTCAATCATTTGTTGTAATTAATCTGCATTGTTGCTGAATAGAACAATGTCATCGGCAAGCCGAAGGTTGCTGACATAATCGTCGTCGATCCTTACACCTAAGCCTTCCCAGTTTAATAGCTTGAATACTTCTTTCAAGCACGCAGTGGATAGCATTGGAGTGATTGTGTCTCCCTGTCTGGCCCCTTTCTTTATAGGTGTCTTTCTGCTTCTCTTGTGTAGGATTAAGGCATCTGTGTAATCTCTGAAGATATTTCCCAAGATATTTACGTAAGCCTCCTCTACTCCTTGATTACGTAGTGCCTCCGTGACTGCTGGTCTCTCTGCTGAATCAAATGCCCTTTCTTAATCTATGAAAGCCATATAGAGAGGCTTATTGTACCCTGCGCATTTCTCGATTATCTGATTAATGACATCGATGTGATCCATTGTAGAGTATCCCTTCCTGAAGCCAGCCTGTTCACTTGGTTGACTAAAGTCCATTGTTGCCTTTATTCTGTTGGAAATTATCTTTATGAATATTTTATATAATACTGGGAGTAAGCTGACCGGCCTATAATTTTTCAATTCTTTAACGTCTCCCTTTTTGTGTATTAGTATAATGTTTGCATTCTTCCAGTTTTCTGGCACCATTGCAGTCCATAGACACTTCGTATAGAGAGCCGCCAGTTTTCCAAGCATTATGCTTCCTCCATCTTTGATTAAATCGACTGTTATTCCATCTTCTCCTGCCGCCCTTCCTCGTTTCATGTTTTGCAAGACCCTTCGAGCCTCAGCGCTAGTTACAGGAGAGGTTTCTGTACCCTGTTCATTACTTTTTCTAATTGAGCTATCCTGACTCCTCTGGGTACTGTACAGGTCACTATAGAATTCTTCCGTTGATTTTACTATATCTTCGAGATTGCTGATGATATTACCCTGCTTATCTTTCAGTGCATACATCTTGGGTTGTCCTATGCCAAGTTTTCTTCTCACTAATTTTATGCTGCGTTCATTTTTTACTGCTTCCTCAGTCTTTCTGACGTTGTAATTTCGAAGATCCCTTATTTTCTCCTTGTTCATCAGTTTTGACAGTTCCGGGAATTCTCTCTTATCTCTTGAGTTGGACACTTTCATTCTTTGTCGCTTCTTTATTAGGTCCTTAGTTGCTTGGTAGAGCTTACCTACTGAGAAATCTTGAGAAAAATGACCAGAGACGGATCGTCACACAGAGATGCTTCTGCAGCGATAAGGCGACATCGCTCCCGGAAGCGAAAGTCTACGAAATCCTCTTCCGGTTCAAGGGAAATGTCTCGTCTGGCAACGCCGCCTCCTGTTCCAGCTGTCTCCAGTAAGAGCACGAATGTCAACGAAAAAAGCGGCCATGCTATTCATGCTTCATCAAATCAGGTGTGGCCAGCACTGCCGAAGACATGCCACGCGCCAGAACCACAGCACATGACTCGCCACTTAAAGTCAAATGTCAGTACAGTTGGCCAAATGCGAGACAAGGATTCACAAGTGATTGCTATTCTGAAATCGCTTACGAATGTCATGCATCTACTACTGACAAACATGGACACTCCGGCTGCTCGTAGCGCACTGCAAGTACTGGACGCGCTGACTCCAGTACTTGAAAGCATCGCATAGCACCATGGCCCGCCCCTCGCTGCCCTTCCACAAGGAATTCAAGAAAGCATCTCTATTGTAGTGGAATGCCCGTGGTCTCAAATCGAGAATTTCAGATTTTAGACACTTTGTCTACGAAAACCGTTTCCCATCCTCGTAATTTGCGAACCGAACGTGCAGAATGTTATACGCATTTCTGGCTATGAGGCATTCATGTCCTCCACCTGTGGCGCTGTGAGCAAGGTAATTGTACATATTAGATGTGATCTGACATACGTGTTGCACCCAGTCCGACCTCACGACGACAACCAGTACGTTTGTTTAATTGTGAAAACGAATAAACTCGTCGCTGTTTACATTGCTCCTTCAAGTGGCTTCGACTCTAAACGACTGTACGACGTGCTATCAGCGACACCCGGCCCTACGATTCTCACCGGAGATTTTATTGCTCACCATCCGCTTTGGGGGAGTTTGAAGATGGACTCCAAGGGAAGGAGACTAGCATCCTTTGCCACACAGCACAACCTTTACTGCCTCAACGATGGTAGTCCGACATATTTACACGGGCTTACGTACAGCAGCTGCCTAGACTTGACCCTGGTATCTCGGCGTCCTGAATTGAACGTGCAACGGTTTCCAAACATCGAATCACATGGAAACGGCCATATTCCGACGTACCTGAAGATCAAGGGACTATCTAAATACTCCTCCACGACCCTCCGGCGAATTGATTGGTCGGCGTTTCGGTCGCACATGGAGGGAGTAGGTCAGCAAGGGAACCATTCAAGTCTGGAACAAGAAATTTAAAAGGCCATGCAAAAGGCTACGCGTAGTTTTGAGCCTTTCCCGAAACATGAAGAATTTGAAGCCGAACTGCAGCGGCTATGAGCAATTCACTGACAGGCTGAAAGAAGATACAGGAGAACTAAATCCATCCATGATCTCCGAGAGGCAAGGCGGACGCAAAAGAAGATTCAACGCCGCATCGAGGCACTACAATCTCAAAGATGGAAACGTTTCTGTGAGTCGTTCGATCCACGTCAGCGATTATCTCAGATATGGAGAACCGTGCGTGGACTTCGCGTATCACCGCAACAGCGTGTTCCTTTCAAATCCCTCGCTTTGCACCAAGGTAGCAGCGAAATTGACGTTGCTGAAGAATTTTGCTCAAGACTTGCCAGATTGCAGCTCAAACGCGCACTTACACCATGTGCCACTCCTGTGCCACGGTATTCCCGCATGAATGCAATGTTTTCGGTGGAGGAGCTTGAAGCGGCACTGGCGACTTGCAGGCGCTCTTCAGCACCTGGGCCGGACGGCGTTACCTATGCGGCGCTCGCCAATCTTGGGCAGAAAGCACGACTCATGCTGCTAAACCATTACAACGAGTCTTGGCGCAACGGTTTGGTTCCACGTGAATGGAAATGCAGTCGCTTGGTTCCACTTCTCAAACCTGGTAAATCATCGATAGATTTGTCATCATGCCGTACCGTCGCTCTGGCCAGTTGCATAGGGAAAATAATGGAAAGAATGATTTTGACGCGCCTGGAATGGTACCTGGAAAATTACAACGTGTACTCAGATGCTATGGCTGGCTTCCGGCGTGGGCGCTCATCCATAGCTAATGTCATCGATTAGGTCAAGTTTGTTCAGCATCAAAAACGTCTGAAACGACTCACTGCGGCATTATTCCTTGATATAAGAGGCGCCAATGATAATATAGCACATTATGCCATTATAGATGCTCTGATTGAAGCCGGAATCGGTGGCCGCACTTTTCAGTGGCTGTGCAATTATTTGACCGACAGGCATTTCTTCGTGATGACCGAGGATGGCGCCACGACTCAACACCAAACGTTCCGTGGTGTACCGCAAGGCGGAGTATTGAGCCCGACGCTATTCAACCTAGTGCTCTTTGGCCTAGTCAGATGCTTGCCCAACACAGTTCGAGTATCAATATATGCCGACGACATTTGCATTTGGGCCTCTGCTGTAACACGAGTGCAGGTACGAGCACTGCTCCAAAAGGCAGCTAAGTTAACATCACTGTACTTGCGAAAACAGAACTTAGAGCTGTCTTCAGAGAAATGCTGCCTTGTTACATTCATTTGGAAGGCAATGAAGCGTTATTCTGTAAGTGTCAATGGACAAGCAGTTGCAAATGCACGGAAACACCGCTTCTTAGGGGTAATTATCGACCGCGACCTATCATGGAGCCCGCACGTTTCATACCTAAAGAAGAGGTTAATGACAATAATACATCTCCTCAAATTTCTCGGCGGAAAATCATGGGGCACATCGGTGCGGTCAATGCTGCAGCTTAATAACGCCTTGTTCCTCAGTTTCGCGAGATACGGCCTTCCTGTGCTCGGTAACACCTACAAAACAAACCTGCGTGTACTCCAGGGACTACAAGCTCAAGCCCGAAGGACGTGTCTCGGACTTCCGAGGTGTGCGTCTACAGCGGCAACGATTTGTCATAGCTCAAGATCACCCAATATCAACGTACTTGGCAACCGACGCTCTCAGTGCGCATATTCGGCACGTTGCCCGACTACCTTCTCACCATCTTGCCGCTTTACCCGCAGAAAGGCCACACGCAACTTTCAATCGTATAATTGTCGCCAATCGTACCTCACTGCCATCGAACTACGTGCCTGCGGCAAGGCCATCCTCACGTTTATGGTGCCTGCACAGACCTGAAATACGTCTCACCATCCCAGGAATCATGAAGAAAGCCAACATGCCGTCGTTTGCCCTGAAGCAAGCCACATTAGAACTTTTACAGGAGGTGCACAGTGGCCGCGTACATGTTTACATCGATGGCTCAGTCACATCTGCAAGTTCAGCTGCCGCTGTGGTGATACCAACAAGATCCGTCAAAATACAGCTAAAAACGTCACATGTATCATCAACGGCAGCTGCTGAACTGGTAGCCCTGCGTGCGGCTCTTCATTTCATTCAGGAGGAACCACCCCATGCAGGGTCAGTCTTCTGTGATTCCAGGGCAGCCCTACAGAGTGTACTCTCAGCACTGCGCCATGGATCACATGAGCAGCTCGTCGCAGAGATCAGAGAAGTCCACCATCGCATAGTTGACGAAGGACACGATATAATATATCAGTGGTTGCCTAGTCACTGTGGCATTGATCATACATGGCATACATGGCAATGATCGAGCAGACGCAGCTGCCCGATCTGCCCTAGACAGCGTCAACTGCGTTGCCATTCCTCTTTCAAGAGCCGACGCAGCGAAAAAACTTTCCGCACTTGCGCGTGACCTGACATTAGCTCAGTGGACTTCATCTGAGTTCAGAAGTGCACGCCTTCATACCCTGGACCCTAATTTACAGCTCCGTATTCCGCCGGAGCTTCCACGACGTGACTGCACCCTTCTAGTCCGTCTATGGCTTGGAGTAGCATTTTCAAATGCGTACTCTTTTCTTATCGGAATGGCCAACAGCCCACTTTGCGACTTCTGCGGCTGCAATGAAACAATCGAGCACCTTCTTTGTCAGGGCTCTCGTTTCAACCCGCAAAGAGCAGTCCTCTCAGCCACCCTAGACAAACTGGACAAGCGGCCAATGACAGAGAAAAAGATCCTTGGAAATTGGCCTACGCGAACATCAGCGCGAGCTACTATGAAGTCGCTGCTGCGGTGCTTGAAAGACACGGGATTCTTTTACAGATTGTGACCGTACACTGTGTGACGTAGGATTGTACAGCGACACTGTGTAAGACTAGGAACGTCTTTGCGGGCTGCGTGACAGTGCCCACAGAAACAGTTCGTGTGTACGTGCGTGTACGTGGGTGTGTAGGTTCTTTTTTTTAATCCTTCTCTATCTCACCAATCTCACCCCCTTGCCTCTCCCCCAGTACAGGGTAGCCAGCCGGAGATAATCTCTGGTTAATCTCCCTGTCTTTCCTTTGCCTCTCTCTCTCTCTCTCTTACCTACTGGTTGCCTTGGTGCCTAATTGAAGTTAGAGCACCTCTAACTTCAATTGCTGCCGCTGAAGCCAGCCTAGTTACGGTTTCATTCATTATCTCTATGTCATCATCATCTCTCTGTTCTAAAGCTGCATATTTATTAGCAAGTACCAGCCAGAATGTGTCTGCTTTTACCCTTACTGCCTCTAGGTTGACCTGTTTCTTCTCGACCAATTTTACTCTTTCTCTCTTCAAATTGAGGTGAATCCTAGCCCTCACTAAACTTTGATCATTGCACTTTACCCTACCTAACACTTCTACATCCTGCATCATGCTGGAATCAGCAGAAACTATGAAATCAGTTTCATTTGTTGTTGTCTGTATATTATCGCGCCCACTTTCGCGAACTTCGAGTGTGGCGGGGTATAGATTCTTTTATTACAAAAAAAAATTATGACTACAGTTGAAGCTCGATTTAACGAAGTGATGACCTCGCTCGAACTATGTCGTTAAATCAGTAAGTTCGGAAAATCGACTAAGGAATTTTTAGGTCCTTCGAAATCTAGTATTGTAACGTAGCGACACCCAAAAGGTACCGCGGCATTGTATTTGACGCTAACCCACGCCTGCGCGTGTAAAATTATGGTGTTCTAAAATGTCCGCGAGGGCGGCTCAGCTGCCACCGCCTCTAGCGCCATCTGGTACGTAAGAATGCTACAGACTGCTGAGTACGTTGTTTCGTGCGCCGGAGCGGCGTGCAGCCTCCTCAGTACAAAACTAGGGCCGTGACTAGGGTGGCTACATGTTTTAACGCGATAGCGTTAGAGCACGCGCTCGAATGAAAACCCGCCTGCGTCAAAATTATGAAGAAATCACAGCTTTTTTTACTCATTTATTTCTGGAAAATATTCGTTAAATCGGGTTATAACAAGCTAGTTTCGTTAATTCGGCTTGATGACAACATAGAACCTTATGGGTACTTGCCGGGGAATGGGAATTTATTCCTTAAATCAGGAACTTCGTAAAATCCCGTTTCGCTAGATGGAGTTTTAACTGTAGTTGATTTCTGACAGAAACTAGGCTACCACAGAAGCTGCGGCTTCCGGGTGCTACAAGAACAGTAAAAGTAGCCGCAAATAGGTTTGCAAGTGTACAACATTTGAAATGTGTGTTACCTATGGAAGATTATTACCATTCATCACCTATTTCGGCACATCTCGACTAGAGACATGCAGCGGATATAGTTATATTCGATAGTAAACGCAAACGCGCCCCGAAACCGTATGCCTCGGCGGCGGAGAAGCAGGACAGATCGCCACCACTGACCACAGCATCAAAACTTGCAGACACCACAAGGCTCTAGAGCGACCGCACGGACGCCTCAAAGAGCCTGTTGGCGTTCGGTGAAGAACGACGCCCGACAACTTGGTTGCGCGATATGTCACGTGGCCGTAGCGGAGAAAGTCTGAGTACGAAACCGGGCGAGAGAGCCAAATCAAACTTTTGAAAGCGCCAAACAAATCGCTTCAGCTTATTAAAGCAACGATGCGCTTGACGAGTATGTTTGTTGCAGTGATGATATTTTGGTAGCACTTGTCGTTTCGTTGCGTAATTCCGCAGGGAATAGAGCGGTGACCGGCGCACCCGTAGTAACAGATGGCTATACGGGTACGACGACTCATTCCTGTCCTTCGTTGAGCCATGCCGGGCAATGACGCACGGAAGTCGGCGGGAGACCTCGAGAAAAAGCGCTTCTGTGGTAAAAATTAAATGCATGAAATGGCATGGTTGCATCACAGTGGCCCTGCCTTCTTTCTTCTCGCAAATGTACCACATATAGTAAAGCTACGTCAGATGAGCCAGAATATTAGTGAAGTTTGTACTGACAAACAAATTTCGCGTATAGGCGTCCTGTGTGCTGTTTTTGTTGTTTGTTTGTTTGTTTGTTTGTTTGTTTGTTTGTTTGTTTTTTCTTTCACTACTGGTGTCGCATCCCTAGTATCCGCATCGTTATCTGCTGTACAAAACACGATCAGGAAATTCCGCGTAAGCTTGTCTGCTGAGCTACACTTTCCACTGCATGCCGCCCAGCAGTCCTAATTCGGCAGTGCATGCGTACGGTGAAATAATAAATATTTCGAGCCATTTTCCCCTGAGCGATGGACAAAAACTCCATCAGGGGCAAACCACGTGTCCCTGTTGCGCATTCACTCAATCAATCAATCAATCAATCAATCAAAAAGTGAGCTTTATTTACACAATTCAAGGAATGCGTACAAAATAGTTGGACCATGCAATGGCCTATGTGGGTAGTAGCTAGTCTAATACACAAAAGTACATATACAGGTCAACAAAGTACATATCTGTTCAATGAGTAAGAACATTATTTACATGAACAAGTACTTTTTTTAAGGAAGAGCTATTACGTTTGGCTAGACAAGAAGAAGCGTTTACATACAAGATCAAAATTTCTGGTTACTTTTATTTCCTCAGGCACAGTGTTCCAAGTTATAGCGCCAAAGAACTCTAATAATCGTTCGCCGTAGACATTGCTGCAATAAGGAAGGTTTAAGTTAAAGTTAGTTGCTTGCCTGGTGTTTGCACGCGGGAAGTTAAATATGGTGTTGGGTAAGGGATAGTTGGTGTTGACTATTTTGTGAACTAAACAAGTGATCTTATAATTTCTCAACGCCGTGAAAGAAAGAATACGAAGGTCAGTAAACAGAATGCTACTTGGGTGATGAACGGAGGAAAATGTTATTATTCTTAGGGCGCGTTTTTGCAACTGCACTATAGGTGTTAAGTAAGTTTTATAGGTTAGGCCCCATATTTCACAACAATAGCTTATGTGGGTATGAAACAAAGAAAAGTATATGCATCGAAGCAAAGCACGAGGAAAATATTGCCGGGCACGGGCCAGTGTGTAACCGCTGAAAGCGAGTTTTCTACAGACTACGCTAATTTGTTCTCTCCAGTGCAAGTGACAGTCTAAAGTAACACCTAAATATTTAAATGAATCAACACAATCCAGAGTTCGGTTCGCTAGAGTCAAAGTGAACGCACTGTAGTCTAGTATTTTCCTGTTAGAGTGAAATATGATATACTTAGTTTTATCAGTATTTAGGGCTAGTCTTTTTTCTGAAAACCATTTAGCTACTTTTAGCAGTTCACCAGATATAGTAATGACGAGAGTGAGTCGCCTGAGTACACTAAGGCGGTGTCGTCAGCGTACATCAAAACTTTTGACAAGTTAAGTGCGTCCGGTAAATCATTTATGTATAATGAAAACAGAATAGGGTCTAAGACCGCGCCTTGCGCTACACCGCATACGATATCGGTGAAAGCAGAATGATGTTTGTTAATTACCACTTGTTTCCTTCGTGCCTTAAAGTAGCTGTGGATGAATTGAAGCGCGTTTCCACCGATACCATAAGATTCCAGTTTTTCTAACAGTATGGAGTGACAGATTGTGTCTCACGCCTTTTTTATATCAAGAAAAATGGACACAGCAATGTTATTCTTGTTAAGAGCAGAGTTAAGGGAACGCGAAAGTGTTAAAACTGCGGTTAATGTAGATCTACCTGCAACAAAGCCATGCTGCTGCGGGCAGATAACGTTATTACTTACAAGAAATGCATTTAACTGTAGTACAATGAGCTTTTCAAATAGTGTGTTAACTACGCTAAGAATATAAATAGGTTAACTACTCGGATGGTTCGGATCACCAGTTTTGCACACAGGGATAACCTTTGACACTTTCAGTATATTTGGGTAACCATTACTACTTATCGCATGGTTAAATGCGTGACAAAGGGGCACGCATAAGACATCAATATTGTGTTTCAATATCTTAACTTGAATACCGTCAAGTCCGGATGCCTTATAAGCCGATAACTTACCTACGACACTTTTTATTTCCTCAAGAGTTATTTCACGAAACGAAAAATCACTGTCGGCACTTCTCCGGGTCCTGGTTGTGGGAATTGCAAGTACAGACTGTTTAGATATATTGTCACCAATTTCTGAGAAATAATCATTGAAGTCATTAGCAATCTGAGGGGACAGATTTTCGGGAGTAACATACTGTTTATCCTGTAATCCTACTACATCTCTTACTATTTTCCATATTTGCCTACCATTGCCATTTATTCGTTTAATCAAGTTCGTACAATAGACCTTCTTTGATTTGCGAATTAGCATAACTGCTTTGTTTCGAAAAAATGTAAACTAGCTTTTGTATTAGTTGTTAGTGTTGTTATGTTTCATACTATTATAATAGTAGTCTTTCCTTTTCAGTAGGGCAAGTATGGACTCATTCATCCACGGACATATGACGTAATCATAGCTGTGTCGTGAATCGTACCGCGATTCTTCTATCGCATTTGTAATGCAGTCAATAACGTTTTGACATTCCGTGTGAACGTTGTCATTGTAGAGGTTCTGTGGACCGGCATCAAGCCAGTCAGTCGGCGACCTCTCAAATTAAGGCACCGCTGACAAGGAGTCTCCCACGCGATAGTCCTGCATGACTTCCGCGCGCGTGCGCGTGCCCGCATTCTTTCCGACAGCTTTCTTCAACCGGCGTCACGCATCTGCAAGCTATCCACGAAGTGACGAGCCAAGTGACGAGCGGGACAGCCTCTTCGGCGAGGTCGGCAAAATCCAGCAGGGACGTCTCCCAGATGGTCCGACCAGGAACTGTGCGGCAAGCGCGATGGTGCCGACGGCGCTTTTTTTTTTTTTACCCAAAGCACGCGACCGCCGCGGGCGTGAAGTGACGTTCACTCAGGTAACATGTACGGCAGTGGAAGTATCAAAATGCAGATGCTTTTTTTTTTTTTTACTTGAAGATGTGGTGTCTTACCTGGCATAATAACGTCGCTGCATGTTACTTGCCTGCCACGCAATCACTCGCGTCTCCCGAACTAAACTGCATAACGAAATGCAGAAAGGTTCGCGGACCCTCACTATATACTCCTGAGCGCAGCTGCTTACTGTTCATCTGCGCCCGTAAACAGCCGTTTAATATACGTGTTGCCGTTTTCATCATTCACACCGTATTACTGCAGGTGCAAATAAGCAATTCACAAGTGTGCCACCGGTCGCTTTGCTCGCGTTTCGATACACTGAGATTACTGAAATATCGCGCTGTCGTTGGCGGTACAACGAAGCACAGCTCCCAACCTATGTGTACATACCGTCCATCACGCTAGCCACCCGCCGCGAGAGCTCAGTGGCATGGCGTTGCGCTGCGGCAGAGCACGAGGTCCACACCGGGTTGCGCATTTACAATTGCTAGTCCGGCTGCTGTCGGACGCGTGCTCGATATTGGAGGCATGAGCAGCGGCTACTCGCCCGTTTTTTGTGCAGAATTATAATAGCCGAGAAATGCCGCAAAGGACCGCAAGCCCGCTGATAAGGATTAACATTTTTACTGCTTAACGTTAACATTTTTGTGCGTCCAATTAAGTAAATGCGTCATATATGCACTGCATGTTGCCTCCCATCTCTTGCGACAAATAATTTCGTGTTTTTGATTATGGAGTGCGTACAGGGTTGCCGTGGAAGCTGCGCAGAGAGGTGTTATATAAATCCGCTTTTTTTTTTTTTCACTTCAGTACTGAAATTTTTTGTTTCTCTTCTCAGGACCACTTCACTGAAGATCTGAAGATCAGATCAACTGCATTATAATGCAAAAATTGCTCTCAATGTCTTTTGCACTTGTTTGTGTTTACCAAGTTTGCACTCCCTGTACCACTACAAGAATTAGTGCATCTGTTGCAATCCGCTTTAATCATTCTTTTTTCCTTCGGGTTTGACTGCCTCTGCGAGCCTGACAGCTCAGTGGACTGTGTGTATTTATTTGTGCTGTATACTTGTCTGTAAGACTGTGATAAGCACCTTTATTAAACCCATTCGAGGACTGCTCGGTCCTACAGCCCTATTGTTCTCTCTGTCTCCATACCCGTCGCGGCCACTAAGCCACCCCGCGGCCGCATTTCGATGGGGGCGTTATGCAAAGACGCCCGTGTCCAGTGTATTGGGGGCGTGTTAAAGAACTCCAGCTGGAAAAAAATAATCAGGAGTCCCCTATTACGGAATGCCTTATAATGAGATCGTGGCTTTGGGACGTAAAACTCAAGAATCAGTTTTTTTTCTCTGTCTTCTGTGCCTTGACTGTTCCAGTTAACGCAACGCTGCTTCCTTGCAAAAACTTACAACGCAAAAGAATACAGACGCACGTAGTATACAGATATAAAATTAGCACTTCAACAAAAGTGTTGCTGGTGCCAATGAGGGGGAGTGGGATCATTATTTTCAGAACCTCTGTCCGGTTCTCCCATCAAGTTCCTTTTTTTTTTTTTGCTACCAAATTCGTACCATTTGCACTGTAATGAATAAATAAAAAAATGATTTTATGTGCTGGTACGTTGTTCAAATTATCTATACCCTCTATGTGTGAAAACATTTCTCATGGCCGCCACAACCCGTGCATGAGCTACGCACATCTGTAAAAGGCGCGGAACAGAAGCGGCCCTGTTGCTAGGCATTGCTGACCGTAGACAGTCGGAATCTCTCACGCACCGGCCGAACATAAGCATCCTGCAGGTACGTAAATGAACCTAAGAAACCACGTACACATACTTTCACGCTGTCAAAACCTGAAACTCTGGTAATTACGCATGTGTTCGAGCACACCGCATGCTTGCGTCGTGTTTCAGCAACACGAATGCTCAACGTGCGCGCGCTTTACTCCTTAAATACGCCTTAAATAATGGTGCTTTTCTCTATTTCTTCCGCAATTCCAACACGACATTCTGAAAGCCAGTTACCGACTGGCAAAGCAAGATCTCGATTGAAAAAACTGCTCCGCAGGGCTCGAACGAACTTTTCCGCGGATTTCCTCCCGTAGCGTGTCAGCCGTCGTCTGCTACGGCAGGGCCAGCACCGGCGGCGCCACCGTCGAGGCCGCGCCGAGCAAAGGAGGAGTGAAGTGGTTGGCGCTAAAACCCCTTAAACTTCGTAAAGTAGTGACACTCTCCTCCTCCGCCTTCAATCCTCCTCGTTTCTCCTCTATATGCGTGAATGGAAACATTTTATGAATATTTTACTTTAAGAACGCGTTATTTGTGTAGCCATATCTACGTTCTAGACGAAGCCTCTTACAACACGAGCCTCGCAGACACGTATACCGTCATTCCCATGACGGCATGGCGCCCCTTAACCATAGACGGTGGCGCCATATTTCTCTCTAGGTGTTATCCTGAGAAACTCTATGTCGACAATGGGCGCCTTGCGCTGAAGTTTGAGGTATAGTAGCGGCGCCTGGTGGCGGCGCGCGAAACGTTATCTGGGTAGTACCAGCTTGGGTAGTATTGAGCCCTGGCTGTGGCGAAGCACGTTTCCAGCCAGAGTTTTGCGTCGATTCGCACTTTTTTCTGCCCTGTTGCGAGTGCGAAAAGGCTCGTCACTTCTCACAGAACACGCTGCGAGCTAGCCGCAGCCTATAGTTTAACGAAAGCGGACTCTCCGTGAGACGTAACGCTGGAAGCAGAAGGAATCGGCGACGCCGATCCGGAGAGACCTAGCTTAGCTTCGAAAAAGCGTCACCGTCGTTACTTCTGCGTCGTGGGCTGCCATGAACAAGAAGGCCTGAATCCCAACATCAGATTCTACCGTTTTCCTTCAAGGCCTCACGAAGCGGAGCGTCGGGCGCGCTGGATAGCTGCAGTTCGTCGCTCTGGGTAAGCGAAACTTCACGCCATGCTGACTGCTTCGCCTGTCTTGAAGCTTGCTCGATTATCTGCGTTCTAAAATTCGGTCTTTTGCACCTAAAGTCCCGACGGCAGACCGACATAGCAGCAGGCATGGCTAGTGATTCACGATTCGAGACCCGGCCACAGCGACAAAATCCGACCGGTGCGAAGTGGTGAAGTGACCAGGTGTGTGCAAATGAGCACAGATGGTCGGGCTGATTCGGTGACAATACACGACCCCACTACGAGCAACACAGGTTAGAGAGTTAAATGTGCTCATCCTTGCCCTCAAGCCAGCACGCTGAGGCAGCACAGCAAGGTAGTATTGATTGCAGCACATCGATGTTCGAGCGCTGTCATTAAAAGCTACACCAAGCGAGCAGCGCACGAGGTCGCGCTGCAGCGCGATTCGCACGTACGTTACTGCGAGCTCATGTGCGTTGCATCAGTTATTGATCTGTTGCTAAGGGGACAGATGGCCGCTACTTATGCAAAATAGAAGTGAGGCGTGCAGACAGGACACAAGAGTAGAGAAGTGGACAACAGGAACGCCGACTATCGACTGAAGGGAGCACTGAGGCGAAAAAAGAAAGAAGACACAAAACTACAGCTACTATAGTGCAGGCATAACTACTTGTCTAGCGGCGTGCAGTCAACAAATATTGCAGGAGGCCCGCCGTTTCGGGGCATGTCGAAAGACCGCTGCCGTCACGGCGCGTATCGTCGTGCGCTCGAGCAGTTCCGTACACATGTAGTCTATTTATCGCTGCTGTGAATTCATTTATAGCAAGCATTTCTTCGTGTTTGTGCGCCTGAATCTAGCAGCGTGCAAACCTTACCTAAAGTTCAACATCGTACGCGACTCGCTTCACTTGCGATTGACAGCGCGCTAAAACTTCGCCGCTTATTTCTTGAACGGCTTACACGTATTCGGCGTTGCATAATTTATTGCCTTTACGCAGCGTGCCACCCCTGAAAAAATCTTCGCCGCTCGATATTCGCTGCAAGCCGTGATACAACAAAACCGAAAGTGGCGGGTCCACATTGTAAACGTCCTTTCCGAAGCAAACGACCGAGCTTGGTACTACCCAGTTCAGGGCAGGGGGCGCTTTTTAGCACCATTTTCGGAGCGTCCCTGGGCACTATGGGTTGAGGCAATGCCTCAGGCAATGGTTGAGGCATGGGTTAAGGCAACTCTCAGGCCATGTCTCAGGCGCTCAGGAGAAGCCCCATAGACACTAGCGCCACATTTCCCTCTAGGGTATGTCACTATGTGTTCAGAAACTCTATGCGGCGGGCCGTGAGTTCTTGTTGTACTAAGGACATTGGTATGTACTGTAACGTTGGTTTCTAGTGTCTATGCCAGCGCTAGATACCCTACCAGTTCACTCCAATGAACTCTAAAAAAAAGTGTGTAAAACATAGCGACCAAGCATTGTTTTTTGCTCCACTTTGCAAAAGCATAGCCTTCGAGATTTGCTTCTTTTTTACTCCAAGGCGTGGATTTGACACCGCTTACAAATCCAAGCCCCAAGCGACGGCTTTCTCTGCATAACAAAACCCGATCTCGAATGTCATTCTTTTGTTGCTGCATGCGCCAAACGTAGTTTCGGCACCGCAAACACATAATAAACGCTAAGTTTCGGGCCCACAGTACACTTTACCCACATCATGGTGGTACAAATTCTTCAAATCCAGATCCAGAACCAGCCTGCTTTAGCGACGGCTGCCTCAGAGTAGGGACAACAAATTTCAAAGACTATGCTTTTTATGAATGCACGCTCTAGAACCGAAAACACACAATGTTTAGCTTCTTTCCTTAATTGTGTAATATTTTATATTATATCTAAATAACTGTGCTGAGAAATCCACAAACGGCTTCAAACGCAACCCAACGTGTATCTTTTCGGCTCCTAAAATCGCTTCAACCAAGCAGTAAAAGCACAGCCTTTAGGGTTTGAGTTTTAATTTTCGAGGGCGCCCCCTATGAGACGTGGAATTGAATACCACCCATACGTGGCGTTTACCTTCAATAGCGCTTGCTTTGCTCTAATAGGTAGGCAGTAGAGCCGTAGAGCATCAACCAGCCTTGGGAGTAGTTGCCATGGGTTGCCACGTACATGTACACCCGGTTACCATAACCCGATACAAAAGGATAGCCACATTATCATCATCATCATCGGGACCTACTTGCGTTTGTGGTTGTAGCATCTATAGTGGCGTCTGTTTTCAAATCCTTGTAGTTGTGGTAAATTGGACAGCCTAATGTTCTTGGCTTTAATTCGCAGTGTAGATAAGCTGTAGGAGACAATTTGACATGTATTTTTGTATGAAATGAGTTTAACCTTATAGTTACGTGTTTCTGGGCTGCACGCACTGCACGTTCGTGGAACGCTCGGCTGCACTGCGCGTGCCTGTTGGGCTTCTGCGAACGGCAGCGCTTGAAACCACTGACGGTACGTCGTGTTCATGATACTTTCCTGCACTTAAAAACAGTTTTTTTTTTTTTTTCGACGGATAAGGACTGGAGAATTCGAAACAATTTGCGCCTCCTTGGATAGTGAAATATTTTCTGCGCGTTCTGTGGTAGATGCATCGAAATTGCCCTTATGTGCTCGCTTGGAATTCCGCACACGGCTTGAGAGTTTGGATTGCTTCGATCTGAACGTTGGAACTTGTCATGGCTCGAGCTTTGGAAAATTCAGTGACCAGCAACCTATTATAATCACTTCCCGCTGGTGCGTTCGATATTGTCCGGGTGCTTAAAGCACTAATTCAAAAAATGAGTGGTTCGTACTGTTCCGGTACCAGTGAATATTTTTCAAATAGCATGCACCTGTTATATTTAGGCGCGCGTTAAGGAGACCCGGCGGGTCAAAACGTATCCCCAAAATTTAGGTCCCTGAGACATGCCAGCTGGCAGTATTTAGCGTGTAGCCCAAAGCTATCGATCCGCACCTTGTAGGAGCGCTGTATGGAACGCGCGGCCATTTCGTTTTTGGCCAGCTGTGCTAGTATGTGTGCTGTCATGCTGGCAGTGAAGGTGTGGAACGGATGTTTCATAATGTTGCCCAAGGGGCTGCACTTATGAATTTGAAACTTGTGTTTGTGCCTGTTTGTTGGTAATCATGCACACAAGTACTAATGTGTTTTCTAGTATTTGACTAGATTAGCTCTTACGTTTGCTTACGCTTAAGATGAGGCATTCTGCTGCCGAGTACCGAATTTTACAACTTAGTGCAACGGCTTCATTTGAATGTGGTTAGATGCTCATACCAATGCACATACCATTGCTAATATTTAAACAGAGCATGTAATGCGATTTCTCAGCCAGCTCATGGTGTAGCTTCTTGACAAATATTCTGTGCCATTGATGGCAGAAATACCTTCACTGGAACAAGTCATTGACAGCTAGTTGCAGAGGTCATTGACTGTAAGAATGTGAATGATTTGTGCAGCTTTGTGGCCACTTGTGTTAATCTTTGTAATCATCTTGAAATTTATACTTCAGAATTCTTGAGTACATTTGTAATAGTGTCACCTTGTCTGGACTATTTGCAACGATGCTTTACAAATTTAGTTACCGAACGGCTATATCCGAATACTTTTTGTTGCTATTACCATGACTGGTTCTTTCCCATCAGCGATTGAAAGTGATTGAGTTGTCCCTAGTGTTGCTAAAACACCTGGTTCAACTAGTTTAGTGATGCATTCTTTTCTCTTCTTGCGCAAAGATCTTCACTTGGGCTGCCTTGTATACCTGTAGGTTTCGCAAGATCATGTGGGCTTCCACTCCTCTGTCTGAAGGCCGTGCTTTGCCTTCATCATTGCTGGCTAATCAACCAAGGTAACACAGTAGGGTGGGCTGTGTAGCACTTGTGGATTATTAGCTGGAAACTTGGGGCATTTTTGATGTTTTGATCATCTTTACAGTGGGAAGGAAGGGGCCCGATTTGTTTCAAAACGTTGTACTGCTGAGCTAGAGGCTGTATGGACCTACTGGACATGCTGCTGCCCAGGAACATGCATGCGCTCACTTTTTAATCTGGCTCAGGGGAATAAGATTGATGATGCCTTCAGCAGGTTTTTTATCTATAATTCAGTGTCATGTAGAATAATTCATACAGTGCAGCTTCCAACTCCTGCTTGTCTTGCTGCAGTGTTGTTTTGTGAAACAGCATGTGTTTTGCCCTGTCACTAGAACCATTTCATATGATTGAAATGAAGAAAAATTGTTTGCCGGTGAAAAAAAGGTGACATAAGCCTGACAGCAGAAATACAATTGGGAAGGCTGTGTTGATATGTGAATATTAGTTTCAGCACCAGCATCTTTTTTTGCAGGTCATCCAAAACCAAGCACAGTAGCAACTATGGCTTTAAAAAAATGACTTCTTTGTCAAATTTGCAACATCCATTCCAGGTGAGCTAGCTTGTTTGTCAAGTGGGTTATTAAAGTGTTCTTGTGCTGAGCAAAAATATTCTTTCACCAGTATTGGACACCTGCTGGAAAGGACGGGCTTGCACACACTGGACATGCTGACTCACGGCCTGGCCTCTTTAGGACTCCATCCTCAATTAGGTCACCATCATCTTTGTGAGTTCCTTTTTCTTCCATAAGCATTTTTGTCATTACAAGTTTAAGGGTGGATCAAATTAAAATGGAGCAGTGGTCAGCAAATCTTATGAACTGTGTTTGTTTAAACATAATCCCCATGGACACTATGGACATGCAAAAAAGAAGACACTATCAGCACTTCTTCATAATGATACTCAACTTTAAACAACTTATACAATGTCCACGACTCTGGGTGTTCAGTTTTCATATTATCCATCTTTGTATATTACAATTGGTATGACCTGCATGAGAGTTGCAGTACCAGACTGTCCATTGTCTTTGCTTATACAACTGAAAGTTATCCAGGTATGAGCAATTTGTCTGCTATAACTGACACTCTCAAGAATGTTGCAGATTAATTAGACTTTTCATCAGCAGAGAGCTGGGCATACAAGAACAAAAAACTAAAGATTAGCAATTTGACAATGTTCAAAACTACTCACTTCACTTCACTTTATTACCTTAAAAACCCCATTGGAGGGGTATTACATAAGGGGTGATTAATAAAGTAACTATTAGAAACAGGTGTTTATTTTCGAATATGGGTTGCAATAGCTTCGGTAAAGGCAGATGGGCTTGTGATGGCTGCGATGGCGTGTGGAAGGCCATTGCAGTCCCTTGCTGCTTGAATAAAAAATGATGATTGAAAAGTGGTGGTCCGGGCACATGTGCGTGCAACTTGAAGCGGATGACTGGTGCGATGAGATACGTATGAAGGGTGCACAATGTACGGTAAGTGATTAAGGAGCTGTAAAAAAATTAGTGGAAGAGAAAGAAGGTGGCAATCTGTTGACGGAAAGAGCGTTGCCAAGCCAGATTCTGCTTACAACGATGAAATGCTGATACCATATGAATATGATGAGTGAATAAACCTAGTAGCACAATTTTGTAGTCACTCAAGTGCGTTTATGATATACTGTATTTACACGATTGTAAGTTGACCTATTTTTTTTAATTTGAAAATCTGAAGAGGGGGGGTCGACTTAAAATCGAAACCAAAACATGGCGCCACAAAAAAAGCAAGTCCAACGGAATATCAGGGGAGCTACAACGTAGTTATAATTTTATGTTTGCTCTACGGCCCTACCGTAGCCTTCCGCTAGCCTGTGCTCAGGATCCTATCCTGTGCTCACTTTTTGAAAGGGTTTTTCAACATTTTTATGAGTTTTACAGTGCACACAGCGCTCATTGGGGGTGTCGATAGTTCATGGAAGTGCTGCTGTTCCATTTGCAACGGCACCCTCAGAACAGCAGCGCTTGCGGGGAGTATCGATAGTTCATGGAAGAGCAGACACCGCTCACATGTTTCTTTTTCCCTGTAGCTCTTTAGCTTCATGCGTTTGACTTGACTGCCAGCCATGTGCTACTTCCGTGCTCCTCAGTCATGAGTGCTCCAAGTCCACTAAACATTCCGTGCTCGTTCACAACAGCGTTCAAGAGAGCTGCCATCCTTTACGCCGAATAAACAAATCACTGCGCAGCGGGCCGCAAGTTCGATGTTTCTGTATGGGTGGTGCGAGAGTGGCGACTACAGCGAAGCAAAATTTTTACCTGTGATGGCAAGCGAAGAGGTTTCCGCGGGCTGAAGTCAAGACGCTTTCCGGAGCTGGAGGCCAAGCTTGCGGCGTGCGTTGCTGAAATGCATGATCGGTCCGTGCCAGCAACGTGCGACATGGTCATGAGACAAGCCTGGATCTTCGCCTTTTAAGGACCTGCTCCGCCCTGAGTACGAGTGGCTGGTGGCAGAAGACCACGAACTTCACCCACCGGACATGTCAAAAGAGCCACCCTGACTGCTGCGTGTGGTTGTGTGCTTTTGGCCTGGACTTATCTATGTATGCAAATGCACTTCGCTGAAAATGTGGAATTTCGCTGGACGACGACATGCTGTGGGACAGTAGCAGCAATGACGATGGCAGCACTAGTGAGGACGATGGCACAAGTGAGGATGAGTAGTCCACTGACCGTGCCAGCTACTAATAAATTTTCGTTATGGAATGTGCGCGCGGGTACACTCTTTTTTTTTTTTTTTCCTGTCACACGCGATATGGGGGGGGGGGGGGGGGGGGGGGGCTTGACTTACATTCGAGTCGATTTGCACTTGTGTAAATACGGCAAGTTTGATGCGGGTTCCAGATGGGAGATGCATACTCCAAGTTTTGATCTTACAAATGATTGATAGGCTACCGCTTTTACTTGTTGTGGAGTATGACGTAGATGTCTCCTAAGAAATCCCAGTGATTTATTAGCAGCTGAGATGATGATAGTATAGTGCAAGCGCCAGGACATATCACAAGATAGAGTGACACTAAGGTATTGGAATGATTGGACTTATTTGATTGCAACATTAGCGACGGAAAAGGTAAATCTGAGGTGGTTACGGCAGTGAGTGAAAGACACAAATTTGCATTTGTTAGGTTTTAGGCTCATTAGCTAGTGGTTACATCATTGTTGTACATTATTAAGGTCCTTCTGGATGAATGTGTAGTCAAGTGTGTTGGTAACTGTGTGGTAGATTACACAGTCATCTGCAAACATACGAATGTTACATGATACATACGTAGGTAGATCGTTTATATATATTAAGAAGCGGTCCTAAGACGGATCCATGCGAGACGCCCGATGTCTGCTAGAATAATGGAATAAAGTTGCGTACCATTTTTAAAATTCGGCAAAGACATACTTTTGCTGCATTATACCAGCAGCACCCACAAAAAGTCAGCTTTCTGAGAAGCTGGCACCATCTAGTAGTGCAGCATTCCCACCAAAATGATATAGGAACTGCCGGATATCTTTGGTAGCTAGAGGGCAAAAGGAAATTCCTGGATGGGTGAGACTTGTTCTTAACACAGAAAGGATTGTAAAGGGTTGTATAGATACCTCGGCACAATCATTTCAAGCTATCGGACTTGGTCACATCATGTAATAAGCTTAGCCAAAGCCATGAATCAAACTCTAGGTGTTCTGCACCGGAACTTATCAGTAAAACCACTAGCTTACCTTACATGTGTCCATCCTAAGTTAAATATTCTAAAATATATTGAAATATATATATATCATCATCATCAGCCTGGTTACGCCCACTGCAGGGCAAACGCCTCTCCCATACTTCTCCAACTACCCCGGTCATGTACTAATTGTGGCCATGTTGTCCCTGCAAACGTCTTAATCTCATCCGCCCACCTAACTTTCTGCCGCCCTCTGCTACCCTTCCCTTCCCTTGGAATCCATTCCGTAACTCTTAATGACCATCGGTTATCTTCCCTCCTCATTACGTGTCCTGCCCATGCCCATTTCGTTTTCTTGATTTCAACTAAGATATCATTAACTCGCGTTTGTTGCCTCACCCAATCTGCTCTTTTCTTATCCCTTAGCGTTACACCTATCATTCTTCTTTCCATAGCTCGTTGCGTCGTCCTCAATTTAAGTAGAACCCTTTTCGTAAGCCTCCAGGTTTCTGCCCCGTACGTGAGTACTGGTAAGACACAGCTATTATAAACTTTTCTCTTGAGGGATAATGGCAACCTGCTGTTCGTGATCTGAGAATGCCTGCCAAATGCACCCCAGCCCATTCTTATTCTTCTGATTATTTCATTCTCATGATCCGGATCCGCAGTCACTACCTGCCCTAAGTATATGTATTCCCTTACCACTTCCAGTGCCTCACTACCTATCGTAAACTGCTGTTCTCTTCCGAGACTGTTAAACATTACTTTAGTTTTCTGCAGATTAATTTTTAGACCCACCCTTAGGCTTTGCCTCTCGAGGTCAGTGAGCATGCATTGCAGTTGGTCCTCTGAGTTACTAAGCAAGGCAATATTATCAGCGAATCGCAAGTTAGTAAGGTATTCTCCATTAACTCTTATCCCCAATTCCTCCCAATCCAGGTCTCTGAATACCTCCTGTAAACACGCTGTGAATAGCATTGGAGAGATCGTATCTCCCTGCCTGATGCCTTTCTTTATTGGGATTTTGTTGCTTTCTTTATGGAGGACTATGGTGGCTGTGGAGCCGCTATAGATATCTTTCAGTATTTTTACATACGGCTCGTCTACACCCTGATTTCGCAATGCCTCCATGACTGCTGAGGTTTCGACTGAATCAAACGCTTTCTCGTAATCAATGAAAGCTATATATATAAAGGTTGGTTATATTCCGCACATTTTTCTATCACCTGATTGATAGTGTGAACATGGTCTATTGTTGAGTAGCCTTTACGGAATCCTGCCTGGTCCTTTGGTTGACGGAAGTCTAAGGTGTTCCTGATTCTATTTGCAATTACCTTAGTAAATACTTTGTACGCAACGGACAGTAAGCTGATCGGTCTATAATTTTTCAAGTCTTTGGCGTCCCCTTTCTTATGGATTAGGATTATATTAGCGTTTTCCCAAGATTCCGGTACACTCGAAGTCATGAGGCATTGCGTATACAGGGTGGCCAGTTTCTCTAGAACAATCTGCCCACCATCCTTCAACAAATCTGCTGTTACCTGATCCTCCCCTGCTGCCCTCCCCCTTTGCATAGCTCCCAAGGCTTTCTTTACTTCTTCCGGCGTTACCTGTAGGATTTCGAATTCCTCTAGACTATTATCTCTTCCATTATCGTCATGGGTGCCACTGGTACTGTATAAATCTCTATAGAACTCCTCAGCCACTAGAACTATTTCATCCATATTAGTAATGATATTGCCGGCTTTGTCTCTTAACGCATACATCTGATTCTTGCCAATTCCTAGCTTCTTCTTCACTGCTTTTAGGCATCCTCCATTCCTGAGAGCATGTTCAATTCTATCCATATTATACTTCCTTATGTCAGCTGTCTTACGCTTGTTAATTAACTTCGAAAGTTCTGCCAGTTCTATTCTAGCTGTAGGGTTAGAGGCTTTCATACATTGGCGTTTCTTGATCAGATCTTTCGTCTCCTGTGATAGCTTACTGGTATCCTGTCTAACGGAGTTACCACCGACTTCTATTGCACACTCCTTAATGATGCCCACAAGATTGTTGTTCATGGCTTCAACACTAAGGTCCTTTTCCTGAGTTAAGGTCGAATACCTGTTCTGTAGGTTGATCTGGAATTCCTCTATTTTCCCTCTTACCGCTAACTCATTGATCGGCTTCTTATGTACTAGTTTCTTCCGTTCTCTCCTCAGGTCTAGGCTAATACTAGTTCTTACCATCCTATGGTCACTGCAGCGCACCTTGCTGAGCGCGCCCACATCTTGTATGATGCCAGGGTTAGCGCAGAGTATGAAGTCTATTTCATTTCTAGTCTCGCCGTTCGGGCTCCTCCACATCCACTTTCGGCTATCCCGCTTGCGGAAGAAGGTATTCATTATCCGCATATTATTATGTTCTGCAAACTACTAATAACTCTCCCCTGCTATTCCTAGAGCCTATGCCATATTCCCCCACTGCCTTGTCTCCAGCCTGCTTCTTGCCTACCTTGGCATTGAAGCCGCCCATCAGTATAGTGTATTTTGTTTTCACTCTACCAATCGCCGATTCCACGTCTTCATAGAAGCTTTCGACTTCCTGGTCATCATGACTGGATGTAGGGGCGTAGACCTGTACAACCTTCATTTTGTACCTCATATTAAGTTTCACAACAAGACCTGCCACCCTCTCGTTAATGCTATAGAATTCCTGTATGTTACCAGCTATATTCTTATTAATCAGGAATCCGACTCCTAGTTCTCGTCTCTCCGCTAAGGCCCGGTAGCACAGGACGTGCCCGCTTTTTAGCACTGTATATGCTTCATTTGTCCTCCTAACTTCACTGAGCCCTATTATAACCCATTTACTGCCCTTTAATTCCTCCAATAGCACTGCTAGACTCGCCTCACTAGATAACGTTCGAGCGTTAAACGTTGCCAGGTTCATATTCCAATGGCGGCCTGTCCGGCCACCATTGTTTTTATATATATATATATATAAACAGTGCTCTGTCCTGTGCTCTTTACTCGCTCATTCTGTGTAGCGCTGTTTGTTTTTTATTCTAAAGATGAACCAACCAGCCCATTTGAACACAGTTAAAATATGCATGCTCTATTGGGATCCTCATCAGCTTAGCTCATTGCATACTTGAATTAAATCGAAATTGTGCAGCCCAGTTTATTTTTCTGAATATTTTTATGCCGCAGCATTTCCAAAATTCAATCCCATGCCAGTCTTGATAATCGAGAATCGCAATGTGATATCTCTAGACTGCCTTTTTCAAACATTTTATCAAATGCCAATTCCAATTTCAGCTATAATGCCAGCTCATTGCCTGTCTAGCCACATAGACCATGGTTAATCCATGTATCCTCGCCTGGTGCAGATCACTCACCTACACAAATTTTTTGCGACGAGAGAAGGCTGAAACAGTCTACCTAACTATGCTGTGCATCCCTCCAACCGGCGTCATTTCAGAACTGTCCTTGTGTTGCTGTTCACTACTCAGCCCATCCATAATGTAATACCCCGTTTGTGTGGCCATTGAGGTACAAAAAAAATTAAAAATTGTTGTCATCGCTGAAACTATGGCATATCTGCTCGGGTGCACTAATCACAATCTTGATTGTATGCACACAACTCCAATCAAAGGACTTGCCTCTCAGTAGCACTTTCTAGTGTGAAAACATGGAAAGTTCACTCTTGGGTGCAAATGAGGTGTTTCCTTTTCATGCCAGTCTGCACTGCTTATGACTTCTTACAGATGTAAAACTTTAGGGAGACAGATACGAAGTACCCAAATGGTCCTACGTTTCCCTCTTTGTTTCTCTCTCTCTCTCTCTCTCTCTCTCTCTCTCATATCGACTAGCAGGGAAAAATGCTGGTGTGCATATTGATAGTGATAGCATATCTTTTTAAGAGAATGTATAGAGATTTTAAACCTGAATAATATTGATTTTGTATGAAGAAATGGTTTAAGTGCCTGTAAATTCCAGTTAACTGAGCAGATTGCAAATGAAAAAAAAAGTGAGGCAGTCAGATCTCATGCAGTCAAACAGGGTAATAAAAAATTGTGCACACAGCAGAGTTCAGTCAGTTTTATACTGATGTATGACCAAAGTAGACTATTGGTATTAAAAATGAGTAATGTATATATAATATATAATACTCTACATCACTTTAGTGAAGCGAAGATGGCAATATAGCATTGCTTTTATCTTACAGAAAAATAAGGCAATTCATAACTCATTTACTGCAAATTTTGTGGGCTGGAGTATTCGCACCTAATGATTGACATGTTTATCAGGTTAAAAAGAAGTCTGACATTGATAGTCATTTCTGCAGTAGTGCCTAATTTTATATTTCCTTTTCAGCGACGCCAAGATGAAGACTACCCCAGAAAAGAGCATGTCTAGCGTTTCTGGATTTCAGATGGCATTGGCTACAGGCAATGGAGTGAGTACACCATGTCATTCTGAGACAGCAGGAGACTCTTCCAGTGGCCATTCAAGGACTCCAGAGCCACCTTCTCCAGTTAACCCGCCTTCACAGTCCAGGTATGTCCTGTAGTGCTTAAGAGTACTGACATTATGTTTCTGACGTGTCATTTTTATTTGCTCTGGATGAAGGTCCACAACCTGTAAACCACAGCGCCAGAGCACCTTTGGTAATTAACTATGACACTAGTTTCTGTGAACCAGTTTCACTTACAACATCCATGAGGTGGATGCTTTGCAATGTCGGAATGCAGTGGCTGGCTCTGTTCCTGTAATTTCTGTGGCTGCCACGTGTGGCGCAGCGAGAATGAGCATGCACACTGCCCTTGGGGCAGTGTTCTCAGGTAGTCACTTTCGAAGATACTTTCATTTTCGCACAATTTCACTTGACCAGCACTGGACACGTCGGCGCCTATGGGCAACAGTGTTCCATGAACGCTGTTGCCCATAGGTGGCAGTGTGTCTGGCTCTAGTTGCAGGAAATCTTGTGAAAGTGACAGTGTAGCTCCAAAATTAAATGGGGAATACCACCCTTGTTAATTTTTTATGAGCAATACCATTGCACGTAGTCATGACGCCACCATAAGCTGGCCTTTTGAGACCAAGCCTTTGCAATTGCTAAGTGCGATTCTTTTGCACGAAAGAAGTGTATGGTAGAGTTTATACAACTTCAAAATTCGTCAGTGCTTCAAGATGTAGCTTCAAAATATGCACTATTCGTGTATTCCAGCAAGCATTATCAGACCCAAAGAACGATATGTCATTCAATTTCTGATAGCGCTGGGAATACTATGACAAGTGATGAACATTGCGTTGCCTTAAACGTTGCCTTTGCCAAATAGTTTACCAATTGTTCTTTTGATGTGGCCCTAGAAGTGCTTAAGCGTGATTTTTTTCCCATGGACATCATTGTCATCAATTTTACAGGTATTGCAACATTGATACAGGTCCTGAAGTTATCGTCCAGTTGCAGTGTTGACAACATTAATTCAATGTTTTGAAAAATACTGCTGTTTATTCCAGCGTATACTTAGCGCACCTTTCACCCAGTCTGTTGAATGCTCCACAATGCCGGCCGATTGGAAGGTAGCGAGGGTGGTTCCACTATTCATACAAGGCAATCTGAATTCTCCTCTTAACTACAGGCCTATTTCATTAACAAGCATTCCCTGTAAACTTCTAGAGCACATTTTATGTTCTGATCTCTTTTCTTTTCTTGAAAGCAACTCGTTACTCAGTTCTTCTCAGCACAGTTTTCGAAAGAAATTTTCTTGCGCGGCTCAACTCTCGTCTTTCACTAGTATCTTACCATCGTCTTTAGATAGTGGTTCACTAACTGACTGTCTCTTTCTAGACTTTGCTAAGGCTTTCAATAAGGTGTCACATCAATTACTCGTTAAAATACGTTCCCTGAATGTTGACTCTAATCTTTTCAATTGGATTGAATGTTTCTTGGCTAACTGCTCTCAGTTTGTATCAGCTAACAACTCGTTATCATCGCCATGTGTCGTAACATGGTGATGTTTTGGGTCCTTTACTCATCCTAATTTATATTAATTACCTTCTGATTGGAATTAACATTCCCCTTAAGCTTTTTGCTGATGACTGTGTTCTTTTTCGTGCACTAAATTACCCTAACGATAGTTGCACTCTTCATTGTGATCCTGAGAATGTATTTAATTAGTGTGAGTGATGGTGTGTGGTTCTTAACCCATCCAATGTATTTAATTAGTGTGAGTGATGGTGTGTGGTTCTTAACCCACCCAATAACCCATCTAAGTGTAAAATTATGTCCACCTCACGCCAATCTAATCTGTCCAAAACGTTCGATTACAAGATTAACGGAGTTTCACTAGGGAGTGTCCTGTCTTATATCTTGGCGTTCACATTACTAACTACCTATACTGGTGCATGCACATCGAATGTGTCGCTAACAATGCGAACTGCGCCCTTGGCTACATGCACAGAAGCTTCTCTCGGGCTACATCCCATCTGAAGTTACTTTTCTATGAAACGCCAATACGGCCTAAGCTAGAATATGCATCATCCACGTGGGACCCCGTACAACTCACTTCAATCAAGGTTATAGAATCTGTTCAGAATTGCTTAGTTTGCTTCATCCTTTCGAATTATACTTGCACAGCTAGTGTTTCTTTAATGAAGACAAAACTTGGTCCAACTATTCTTCCAGTTTGTAGAAAAATTGCACGCCTTAGTCTTTTCCAAAGCATTTTCTTTCATAACCAGACACTAAAAGAGGAATTTTTTTTCAATTCCATTATACATATCATCACATGTTGACCATCCATATAAAGTTGCCATCCCTAGCTGCAAAACGAATGTGCTTTTTGATTCTTCCTTACCTAAGACTACCGCAGAGTGGAACCACCTTCCGCCCCTTATTGCCTGCATTGAAGACAAGCCATCCTTCAAGACAGCCATTGCCAAGCATATCATCGAACAGGCATCTACATCATGATTTTTGCCTTTTGCTTGTACTTTTTATGTATAATCTTTTTCTTTTTCCACCCAGCCCCTCTGTAATGCTCCTGTTGGTCCTGAAGGTATTGTTATGAATAAATAAATAAATAAATAGTTTCAAAACACCACCTTCATGCACATGTGCAATGGCTATTCGGCTGCAGCGCTACTATATGGAATTAAAAGCCTCAATTTAGTCAAGTTGTAGGCATGGCTAGAATGAGGTAGGCAGCCTTCCATATTTAAAGCCAACTTGACCTGGGTTCCAATGCTCGCCTTAGATGGCTAAATAGACAGCTAGGCATGGCTAGAATGCGGTATGTGGCTTCCAAATACAAAGCCAACTTGGCCTGGGTTCCAATACTTAGATGTCTAAGTGGACAGCGGCCATCTTAAGTCTCATTGCAATTCTGATAAAGCCAACAAGAAAAAAAGAAAACAGCTTTGCAATGACTGCACCCAAGTAAAAATTGGTGCAGGCAGATTTGCTATTCAAACAAGATGGCAGCTGAGATCAGTTGGAAACTCGACAGGAAGGTTGTCTGCTTGCAAGCAAATGCAGTCGTGCTTTCTTATCTACTTTCGTAAGTTATGTTGCATTTTTCTTAGGTTCACTCTAAATTTTTGCCTTTCATGTTCATAGTATGTGCTTTTCCTGGCCTTTTTTTTTTTTTCCCCTTGGCTTTTGCTTGGTGACATGATGTGGTGTCAAATCGCAGTCTGCGTCAGCAGGCGGTTGTAGTTTTGCGACACCACTTACCCGAGCACATGAGGGTTGAACACTCCTGTGTCTAACCATGCATGGCATAGCCGTGACTGGGGAATAGGGATCCTGGGGGTTGAGCCAATGCTGAGTGTTTGGACTTTAAGGCGCCTCGGCGGAGGCAACACACCCCTTTGACCTCGGCTTCACGTAGACAGCACCTCTGGACTGACCCTTCCTGGGGAAATTGGTAGTTGCCTTTTCTTATCCTCCTCACCAATCTTCGTCTTTCTCTTTCACTCTTAACCTTTCCTGTCTTCTGCTTTCTTCTGCATTACTTCCGATTTTCTAGGCAACGAGCGTTAACCCTGTGTGAGTAGCCTACCTAGGTTATGTCATATTCGGTTGTAGTGGTAATGCACAGCTGGCATTGGCAAAACTTGTTTCACAGGTCCTGCAGTGTCCCCTTGTAGGGCTCCACGGTGAGTGGCTTGCATTGCTGCCAAAATCTCCATATGTCCTTGTGGCTAGCTCCTTCCCTCCACTCCCTGATCGCCCTCAAGGAATAGGGCACACCGAAGATGTGTTTCAGTTCTTTAGATGTCAAAGACCAAACTTCTCAAGATTCCACGTCATTTATCAGGAAAATCGGATAAACAAGTACAAACTACCTCCCCTTTTCTAGTTTCCAAGTCTCACTGAGGCTCTTGGACCACGCTACAAGGCATCAAGGCTGGCAAGTGGTGATCTCCTTTTGGAGCTCCATGATCAGGAACAGTACGAAAAGCTGCCTAGTCTAGTGTCATTTAGGGACATTCAAGTGACAGTAACGCCGCACCGCACTATGAATACCACCTGAGGCATTGTCTCAGACGATGATTTGCTCATGCTGACTGAGGCTGAACTCTTGGAGGGCTCCAGTGAGCAAAATGTTATCAATGTCAAAAGAATTAAGATGAGGCAGGATGGCAAAGAAATCCAGACCAAGCACCTGATACGCACCTTCGGCTAAAGTGTCCTGCCTGAGTCCATCGAGGCCGGCTACATCAAGCTTCGTGCTAGGCCATACGTGCCAAATCCCCTCCGATGTTCCAAATGCCAGCATTTCGGCCACAGTTCACGGAGCTGCCGAGGCTGCCAAACTTGTGCGAAATGCAGTGCTCATGAGCATACGTCTGAATCATCTGGAAACTCTCTCCACTGCGTAAACTGTGATGTGGAGCATGCAGCATACTAGCGGTAGTGCCCATCCTGGAAAAAAGAAAAGGAAATTGTAACAATTAAAGTAAAGGAAAATATAAGTTTCAAGGAGACACACAGGCGGGTATCCTACCTGCCCAAGAACACTTTTGCCAATGTGACGAGTCAGGGGGCAGCAACACAACGGCTTCCGGAGGCTGTCTGGCCCACAAGCAGTGAATCGACGGTTATGCCATCTGACCCCCCAGCGGATGCAGCAGGCACTGCTGCGCCACCTCAGCAAAAGGGGCCATGGACCTCCAAGCCGGTGGCCTCAAAAATCTCGTCCAACATGTCAAGGCCTTCACGTCAAACATGGTGCTCACAGCGTGTGTTCAGCACTTCACAAGAGGTGATGGACACAGTGACCAGCCAGGCGGCGCTGCCAGCACCCAAGGAACGGCGAGATTCTCACGATCGCTTCAAAAAAGGCAAACCTCACGGCATAGCGCCTGGGAAAGGCCCGTGAGCAAATCTTCGTTGCTTAAACATACAGCTCAAAACACATTTATCATAATGGAGACCCAAATACTGCAATGGAATGTTAGAGGACTTCTTCATAACCTCAACTGTTACACAGACATGATCCAAAGTTGATGTGTGTTCTTTCTTAGCAATTGCACCATCTTCCGGAAAGGCTGTGTCGAGGCTAATGCCTCCGGCGGTGTAGCAATAGTTGCCGACAAGTCCGTAGCTTGTCAACATGTCGCCCTTCAGACGCCCCTTCAGGCAATATCAGTTCGGGCAATCCTTTTAAATAAACTGGTCAATGTATGTTCTATATACATACCTCCTGTCACCTCAGAAAAAGAGATCTATAACCTCATTGATCAGCTTCCAGACCCCTACGTACTCGTGGGCAGTTTTGATGCTCACAACACGATGTGGGGAGACTTGTGATGTGACACGAGAGGTCGATTCATTGAACATTTTCTTCCAACCTCCAGTACCTGCCTGTTGAATAAGAAGGAGCCGACCTATTACAGCGTCCAACACAACTCGTATTGATCCATAGATCTAGCAATTCGCTCTGCTTCTCCTTTGCTTCACCTGGAATAGAATGTCATCATAACCTTTTTGGAAGTGATCATTTTTTGTAACTTTAAACCTGATAACTCTGCATGGGAACCCTTCCCATATTCCTCGATGGAAATTAGCATTGGCTGACTGGGAGCATTTTAAAGAATTAACTTGTCTAGCACGAAATTTTATTGACAATTTTAGTATAGATGATGCTGTTGCACATTTTACCACTGTTATTATTGATGCAACCAAAAAGTTTATCCCACAAATGAATGGTGGTTCACTTACAAGACGTGTTTCCTGGTGGAACGAAGACTGTAGAGTGGCGCGAAAGAGGCAGAATAAGGCATGGGGCATATTGCATAGATCGCCAAATGCAAAAAATCTCGTTCAATTTAAAAATATTAAATCGCAGGGAAAGCAGACAAGGCATCAAGCAAAGAAAGAAAGCTGGTTGAGGTTCCTCTTGGGTATAAATTCATACACACAGGAGGCTTAAGTGTGGAATGGCTTAAGAAAGATTAAAGGGCAACAAATACATCCATTTCCTCTAGTGAACGACCAAGGAAATATGTTGCAAGACCAGGCAGGCTCTTGGGGAGCACTTTGAGCGTGTGTCAAGCTCAACCTATTATTCACAATCCTTCCTTAAACACAAACAAATAGAATGTAAGCCAGTCGTGTGTAAATGCTGACAGAACGAACCATATAGCCGGCCTTTCAGTATTGCCAAGTTGAGAGCTGCCTTCATCGCATGTGGGAGCTCTGCACTGGGACCCGACAGATTCATGTATGACATGATCAAAAACTTACACACTGACACACAAGTTACATTACTCGCACTTTTCAACACTATTTAGGCTGCCGGATACCTTCCATGCGCACGGAAAGAAGCGATTGTGGTTCCTGTTTTGAGGTAGGGTGGCAAGCTACCACCCATTAGCTCTCGCAAGTTGCCTTTGTAAGCTATTTGAAAAAAATTATTAATCGGTGCCTTATGCATTTTCTTGCACTGAACAAAATGTTTGAGATCATCTTGTGCACATTGAAGGAAATATCTGTGACACATTTGTACAACGTGTTTCCTATCCATATTCCTCCATCGAGGTGTCTACCAACCGGGAGCCACAACCACAACCGCTGCCATTTTGATAACATCGCCGCCTCGAACCGGCACACACGCACGCAGATCCGCTGGCAGCCGTAGCCACCACCGCGGCAATGCTAGGCCTAGCTGCTTCGAGGTTCGGTATTAAGCTTCTTGCCGTTCTATACCGTGTTTTTCATTGAAAGAATTCGCCGCTGTCAGCAATGGCACCGACACCGCCTTTGTGGTCATCGCGATTGGCTTCGAAGTTCGGGAAGCACGCCGTGTTGCGTAATGCCGGTTCCCGAAAGTCAGCTTCACCTCGATACAGTAATGTTACGCTGTGAAGCATGAGAAGTGTGGGAAGGGACAACTGTCACGGGACACAGTATCTATTCCTTAATCATACATGCGTGCACCCGCCATCTTCTGTCGCAGTACGAGCACCGATATGCCTAATAAGTGCACTGGCAGGCCTTCAGAGCTTTTTCGGGCGTACTTGTAGTGATTTGAGCCCTTCAGGCCTGTAAAAGACATGCATTCATTTTTTTTTTTTTTTTTCGGATGTTTTCGTGGCCCCTATGGAGTCAGCAAAATCGGACGCTGACTGCACAACTGTCCAAGAGGATGCTTCAAATAGTCCGTGTGGCCGAAGGAGAACAAGAAGACAAAGGACCTACGCATTGAGAAATGAACCGGAAAGGAAGCATGCCGCCGCTTTTTTGAAGGAGCTTGCACTCTAAAAGCAAATGTGTTGGCTGACACCGAGATGCAGGTGTCCCTCATCCAAGCAAAAAAACTCTTTCAAAACAGTGAAACGCAACACAGTGTGGGCTGCGAGTATGTCAGGACAGTTGAGGTTGACTTACCAGCTGTTGCGAGAGAATCTCACTTGTGATAAAGTTAAGGCCTCATACCAATTAGCTTGCTATCAGTTGATAGAAATAGTTCATATTCGAAAATATTTTGTATGCATCTCTTTTTTATTCGTATTTGAGAATGTTCAACTCAATTTGCAACGAGTTTTACTATTTCTTTCGAATATATTTTATTTGCTGTTTTATTCACTGTATTAGCCCCTCCCTTCTGTTTTCTTTTTGAATAAAATAAATACTACCCCTTACTATTCAAATTGGATTAAGTTGTTTTTTTATTTTCTAACATGCTTACTAGAGAGTGCCTTTACTACCTTTGGGCGACATGATGTAGGGCGCCCCTCTTGACACAAAACAAAGTTCTGTGTCACTCAGGGAATATTGCAAAGGCACTCAGGGAAAACCAGGAAAACTCAGGGAATTTGGGAATTTCAACTTGGTAGACACCCTGTTAAAGGCAAAGCTTAAGTGTCCTCCAATTATTTTTTTTTATTCTGTCTACATGGACGACATTCAGATAGGCTTCAAATCCTGTAACCTCGCAGTGTGCGAGAGACAGGTACAGCAGGGCTTGAACAAGGTGCCCAAGTGGGCAGACGAAAACGGATTTAAAATCGACCCCTACAAAAGTTATTGGGTTCATTTTACAAGAAAGAGAGGCCTGGTTCTAGATCATTGTGTAGAACTTTGTTGACAAATACTTGTCATCAAAGCGCACAAATTTCTAGGTATTATACTCGACTCCAGGCTTACTTTCATTCGACGCAAAAAATATCTTAAAGCGAAATGTCTAAAAATAATGAACTTACTGAAAATTCTATCCCGTACAACATGGGGTAGTGACAGAAAGAATCTTTACAAGAGCCTAATTCGGTCATGATTAGATTATGGTGGCATAGTATTAACTCTGCCACCTCGAGCGCGCTAATGATGCTAGATCCCCTCCACTATCTAGGTATCCACTCAGCCACTGATGCTTTCAAAACAAGCTCTATTGAAAGCTTATATGTAGAATCGAATGAGTGATCACTCCATCTGCGGAGATCATACATCAGCCTTGCATATTTTCTCAAAATGCACTATGTTCTAATACCGTTAGCGATACGACGTGTGCTACACTTGTCTGTAACCGTCCCTCTGTAAAACGGCCTTTCTCGCTGCGTGTGAGGGAGCTTAGCATTGAAATGAATGTCGCACTCTACGAACATCGCTTAATGCCTCCAGCTAAGCTGCTACCACCTTGGGAGTGGCAGCTAATGTGATATATCCTTCTATAAGTTACAAAGCACGCTCCAGAGATTGAAATCCGAATGCATTTCCTAGAACTACACTACAAGCACCTGCACAGAATTCTACACAGATGCTTCAATGTCGCATGCCGGGGGGTCCTATGCAGCCGTTGGTCCATCCTTCTCGGAATCCGATGTACTGCATCCAGAAACAAGTATCTTTACGGCTGAGGCCTATGCACTATTGTTGGCTGTAAAGCATGTAAGAAAATTAAAACTCCAAAAACAATTATATATGCAGACTCCCTAAGCATCGTGAAGGCCTTGATGTCACTCTGTAAGCATAAAAATCCTGTACTTATTGAGCTCTATTCTGTCGTCTGTAAAGCGTATATAGGTATCTAACCAGCATGTCATTATATGCTGGGTGTGTGGCCATAGGGGCATTGAAGGTAATGTTCTGGCGGACCAGATGACCACGTCAATTGCATCGCAAGCTATTAATCCTACTGCTGCTCTCCCTGCCACAGATCTGAGGCCTTTCCTACGAAGGAAACTGCGCAGGCACTGGCAATGCTTGTGGGACGCAGAAACAAATAAGCTGCACGTGATAAAGCCACAATTAGGTTTCTGGCCCTCCACAACAAAATCATGCTGATGTCCTATTCTGTCGTCTCAGACTAGGGCACACATTTGGCACCCATAATTTTCTACTTACTGGAAATGAACCTCCAGCCTGTGTTAGATGCGGGGAGAGGCTGACCGTCCTCCATGTCCTCCTGGAGTGTCGGGAAGCCGAATCTGAGAGAAAGAGACATTTTCCCCTATCATACCAGCAGCACATCCCTCTTCATCCTGTAATGTTTCTCGGTGCAGAACCGTTCTTTGCTGCCAATACAGTCCTAGGTTTCCTGAAAGAGGTCTTACTTGTTATTAGCCTCATAAATTCATAGCGCATCCTCTCTTCAGAGGATGCCACTGTGACAGTAGTTTCGTATAGCACATGCCTCCAGGCCCTTGTGTTTCAAGGGCTCTGGTGAGGCAGCAGTGCTCTAGCCAATTTTTGCATCTGACGTTTTGTATCATGTATCATTTTTTTGCAGTGCATTTTAATGCTCATAGTACGCATCATTAGTCATTGCCATAATCTTATTACATGTAGATTTTATGCACTTTACAGCGACTATGTTTAAGGCCCCTTTAGAGCCACATCACATCAACTTCATAGAACTCGTCACTCCACTGCAAAGTCACTAAACTGGCATGGCGCTCTTTGGTCATACCTGGCCCTTGCACCACTAAACAACATTCATTCATTCATTTATTCATTCAAATGGCAGAGACATCTTCCTGAAGCGTTCCATTGTTCAGGCTCGAAGCTCTCTTAGCTGTCAGAGTGGACCGTCTCCACTGCCAGACAGAATTGGAACGCACTTTTGCTGACCACCACTGAGACCATAATGAATGATGTTTACTGGAGCTATAGTATGGCCTGCACACTTCCAAAATGAATCATTATGAGAAAAAAATTGTAATACTGATCCAGGAATATGTAGGGCTATGTAATACAAAAGATTTGTATAAGTGAAAGTTGTGCGACTGAAGTTTGTTGACCTGCACTTATGGTGAATGCTGTGGAGTTTAGGTAGAAGTTGTTACTTTACAAAAGTTCATCTAATAGGTTTGCTCAGATGATCTTTGCAGAAGTTGTATTTGAATATACTCTATATTTACACATAGATGCATATTTTATCATTGCAGTCTGCAGTGGCTGCGGGGTTCTCTCGAAAAAAACTCGGCCAGCCTGTCTAGGCTCAAGGCATCTGTTGCTGCTGTTGCTAGCTTCACACCTCAACCGTCGCCTGTTTCGGTCCTTGGACCGTGCTCTGACGCTGTAAGTGAAATTATACTGATCATATACATTTAATTAAACCTTAGTAACGAACATGGATATAACGAAGTAAATCTAACATTTCGCATGCAATGCTTTATTTCAATGAGTATTCTGCTGTAATGAAACCGAAAGTTCAAGATCTCGGACAATATTGGTTACAGCCAAGCAAATGCAGTAAGATTTCGTTATTGTTAATTTAGAAAATTGGATACATAATCTGGACTTGCTTTCTGGTCCCAACAAGCGTATGCATTATTTAATTACCCATCGTGGTTGCTTAGTGCCTATGGTGTTGGGCTGCTAAGCACGAGGTCACGGACTCGAATCCAGGCCATGGCGGCAGCATTTTGATGGGGCCAAAATGCGAAAACACCATTGGTTAGATTTAGGTGCACATTAAAGAACCCCAGGTGGTCCAAATTTTCAGAGTCCCCCACTACAGCTTGCCTCATAATCAGATCGTGATTTTGGAACGTAAAACCTCACAAATTTTTTTAAATTATGCATCAGTCTCGATAATTTGGACATATTTGGTCTTGCACCAGCTAATCCATATGACTGCCGTAGCATGCAAAGCACAGACCATTGCAAATCTTCAACGCTTTGGGCTATGCTAGTATCCAACTGAAACAAAGCGGCGGAGTTCACATTGTCATAGTCATCCAAGGGAACCATATGGGAACCACAAACACTGTGGTTGCCATATTGCCTTTTATACACCTTTTATTGCAAGGGTTCAAGGTGTTTCACACCACTCATGTCATCATGTTGGTTAGCACTAATGCATTGTCACCATCCATGGTCATGCTGATAGTGCCTATAGATTTATCTGCAACTATCATGAAGAGGACTGGTTTCTTTTCGATATTGTGCATGGCTTGCAATGTCACAAATACTGCAGAAGCTTTCAAAGATGTAAAGCTATCCTAAAGCGGCCTGCTCACTGGCATCAAATCTGCTGACTACACACAATAAACAATTACCGTATCTACACGATTGTAGGTCGACCTGTTTATTTAAATGTGAAAATTTGAAGTGGAGGGGGTGGGGGTCGACTTACAGTTGAAACCAAAACATGGCAACGCCAAAAAAGCGAGACCAACAAGATATCAGGGGAGCTACAACGTAGTTACAATTTTATGTTTGCTCTATGGCTCTACCCGTAGCTTTTCGCTATCCCACGCATTTGTTCGCTTTTCGGAAGGGTTTTTTAACATTTTTGAGAGTTTTACAGAGCACGCAACACCCATGAGTGGGGTGTCGATAGTTGATGGAAGTGCCGCTGTTCCATTCGCGGCGGCACTCTCGGAACAGCAGCACTTGCGGGGAGTATGGATAGTTCATGGAAGAGCAGACACCGCTCACGTCTTTCTCTTTCCCTGTAGCTCTTAGTTTGACGCGTTCGACTTGACTGCTGGCTACATGCTACTTCCATGCTTCCTCAATCGTCATGAGTGCTCCCGGCCCACTCAACATTCGGCGATCGTTCACAGCAGCATTCAAGAGGGCTGCCATCCTTTACTCCCAGGAAACAAATCACTGCGTAGCCGGCCGTAAGTTCGATGTTTCTGTATGGGTGGTGCAAGAGTGCTGACTGCAGCGAAGCAAAATTTTTACCTATGACGGCAAGCGAAGAATTTCCCACAGGCCGAAGTTGGGACTCTTTCCGGAGCTGTTGGCCAAGCTTGCGGCGTATGTCGCTGAAATACGTGATCGGTCCTTGCCAGTGAAATATGATATGGTCATGAAACAAGCCTGGGTCTTCGCCTTTTATGGACCTGCTCTGCCGTGAGTACGAGTGGCTGGCGGCAGAAGAAAGTTACGGCTGTTACGACGGCAGAAGAAGAAACTTACGCCAACCGGACCTGTCAAAAGAGGCTCCCTGACAGGCGCGTGTGGTTGGGTGTATTCGGTGTAGGCTGCTGTTCCACAAGATGTCATGGTGCGGTCGTTTGCCAAATGTGGAATTTCACTCGATGACGACGCGCTGTGGGACCGTAGCAGCAATGACGATGGCAGCACTAGTGAGGACAATGGCACAAGTGAAGACAAGTAGTCCAGTAACCATGCCAGCTACTAATAAATTTTCATTATTTAATGCGCCCTCGGGTATGTTCTTTTTTTTTTTTTTTTTTTTTTCCTGTGACAAGCAATATGGGGGAGGTCAACTTACATTCGAGTCGACTTACAATCATGTAAATATGATAGTTGCTGGACAACTCGCTGGCAAAAAAAAAAGTACCTAATCAGGATGTGCACATGGTAATAAAGTGCATGTGCACTCGGATGAAGATATGTGCCTCATACTGTTGCTACACTGTGAAGGAAGTTGCAACACTGTTGACAGCACTCGATAATTCAGCACTTGGAAAATTCCGGCATCTTTTTCTGTCCATGAAATCCAAATTAAAGATTTATCTGTATCTGTTTGCTCAGCAGCCCAAGGTATATGTTCTGGTGACAAAATGTCAAATACTCTGCAAGAACAACTTAGTACATAGCACATTCCTGAACGCAAACATGTACAGTCTGTTTCCCACTTAGGGGAAAACTCTGAGCGCATTGCATCACGATGCGGTGAGCGCTTGAGTCAGGCGGCGGCAGTAGCTCGTGCAGGCGCAGGTGCTGGAGGAGCGGGGTCTTGAACAGCGTCGTCTGCTACGGCGGCGCGCGCTGGCCGCATTGTCGGGAAGCCTGCTACTGTCAGGGGCAGTGGGTGGATTTCATCATTACTGCGTGAAATGAGCCGGTAATGCATTAAAGGGGCCCATGGAAACATAAGCAGAAAAGCGGATATAATTAAGAAGCATAACAACTTTCTCCACAGAATTTTAAATCAAATTAATTTTCGTTTTCATTCATAAAAAGTTTGAGTCCCACCATTGCATTATTTTTGTTTGGGCTTCGACTTCACCTCATAGCATGTTGGCGGGAAATACAAACAAGGGTGGTGCTGATGGTGGTCTGTGTGGTGAGGAATAAAATAAGTTCGTAAGAATTTGAATCTTGAAGGTATGCTTACTTTTTTGTGCTACGATTCTTTTTGTGCTCTAAAAATGGGTTAGAACACCATTTCGAATCGAGAAGTGATAAATGCTTTTTCACATAGACCTGGTAGTGGTGGCCACAAACTGCTGTTATTTCTTGCTTCAGCTTTGAAAGGAGGGTTAGGAGGTGGAGGTCAATGTCACTCAGGTCCTTCACACTGATTCACCCTTTCGGGGTCAATTTCTTTTGCCATATGTGACCGCCCAGGGTAGATTTTTTTTTATTGCAGATTTAAATTCTCCAGGGGGACCTATTTCGAAAAATATTACCGTAATTTTTCTAGGGTGACCGTAAAGTGACAAAAGGTATTTTGCATTGGTATATATGTACTGTTTATTCATGAATAACAACAATAAAAAAGAAATACACCTATAAGAATTAAAATTTGATGCATTGTTATACACATAGTTCAAGGCTTAGAAAATGTGCACACAAGAATATTTCACAAGCTGCAAATGTTCCTGCTCTTACACTAATACTTACATCCATAGCGTAATTGAACTGCATAGGTGAGTGCACTCAAGAAAAGTCTGGTTGTGTGCCCATCAAAAATGCAAAACGTGTAACAAACTTCCGCTAATCTTCATCTTATCCCCAACCAGAGGCAATTAGTTTTCGCAAGTCTAAAAAAATAAAGAAGAAAGAAAGGAAATGCATCCACGACGGCATCCTTTTTATGTGCACCCCTGTGAGCAATAAACAAGCAAGTAACAGGCGGTCGCCCTTTGAGCAATCAGTAACAAGATAGCCATCAGTTTTGCGAGTGCAAGATGCCAAAACCGCCCGCGGTACAAAACCCAAACTAACCACCGCCCACCCGCGCACGTGCCAATGCGCGAGCAGTAGTATATAGACGTGCCGGAACGGACAAACCATGCAACGAAAACCTAGAGAGGGAGGCGCAAGAAAAAAATTCCCTGTATTCCCGCATAGTGGCAGCACAAGCCAGGAAAGAAAATGTTAGGAAATTGGCACGCTTTTTGAACATACAGACGGCTCCGTAAATATATGGCATCGACCATTTTGGATTTGTTCACGGCGCCTCATATTTACGTCATTGACCCTGAAAGGGTTAAGTATTGCTCCTTTGTTTGAAATTCTGTGCCAACCATTGGGTCGGGTCCTAGAGAGCATGGCATTAGGTTTCTGTCTGGAGAAAGAGAATGAGAAAGCAAAAGTGATCTTTTAATTTAGCGTGAGATGTTATAACTTTCGTTGCCTCTCCCTACAAACAGTATCAGCAGCTACGAGCAATTATATCTTTGATCTGAGCACGCAGGCTTGACCAAATTAGGCCCAATTTATGGCACTCACTTTGTGCGTCTTTGTTTTGTACCAGCTACGGTTCGCGCCTCTCTTCATGCCAGTGAAGCTTACACTGTAAAAGAGACAGTGACTGTGATGCAAATAGGACCCTCGTAGCCATTAATCTGTTTCTTCCGTGTGTTTGCATGGTCATATCGATGTTTTTTTACAGGAAGGAAAAATGCCTCGAATCTACTGTAGAACCTCGTTCACACGTTTTGGAAAAAACTGCGAGAAAAAGTGCACGAACCGGGAAAACACGATCTGAAGTAACAAAAAATATTGACAGACTCAACCATTGTTGACGTCTACGTAATGCGAAGCGTCGCGCGGATAGTTGCGAGACGAGATGTGGACGCGATTCAAGCTTTAGGTGCTGCAGCGGCCCGAGACGCGTTTTCTTGTTTTCCTGTTGCATGGTGTTTTAAGAGGGCGACAGGAAACAGACACGAAATTGAGCTGATGTGTGAGCCCCGATACTGCCAGAGCGAAACGTCATGTCCATATTGCCCCACCTTTAGCAGGAAACAGCGGCACATTTGGACTATCGCCTGCTAAAAGTGTGCAGTACACTACCAATGCTACTGTGCACCACGTGCTGTAAAACAGATAAGTGAACACACTTATTGTGATAGGTTTGGCGGCGATAGCTATGAATGCAGTGTGCGATGACCCGGGCGGAGATTTGCTGGTACCTGAATAAGAAAGTGTGCTTGTCGTCATTTTCACATGAGGCGGGCGGGCAAGTATTGTGGTGAAGCTACCACAGCAAGCAGCTATATACTGTTCCTGATCGTGCGCACCTCGCGCTTTTTCTTGTTTACATGGGATCTAGCAGCTCAAATGCATTATACGATCGCAGTTTGGCAATATACTGAACGTTGGTGCTTGAAAATCGTGTTTTCCGGGAACATATGAACCAGTAAAAAATGAGCATAACTCTATTGGGTCATTTTTTGTGTTCTCGATTGCAAACATTGGCACCGGAAAAACGTACTTAACGGGAATGTATCAACAAGGTTCTACTGTATTTCAATTACTGGCAAAGTTTTACAACATGCAATGTGAGCGCTTGTGGACTTAGGCGATTTATAAAAGCGATTGTGAGCTAACACAAAGCGGCGGCTGAAGCAAGTAAAAATGCTGATGTTCTTTACTTGCCTTGGATGGAAGGATGGGTAACATCATGCTGGTGGCCTTCACTAGACGCACTTGACTCTTCCATGGCTCTATTTTGCACTTATGCTCGGAGCTTTCAAGTAGCACCACATTGAATGTTGTGATGCAGTCACACAAGCAACCAAAGTATGTTTGACACATGCGATAACAGCCACGCTCGTGCCCCCTTTTTTTTTCAATTCACGGCAGCCTCGTGGTTGAGCGTCCTTTCTTTTTAAGCCAACTGATTGTCAAAGAAGCAGGCAAAATGTACAGCTGTTTATTATTGGAGGCATCGGCATATTTAAGCCAATGATATTTGTTAGATTTTTACTTATGTTTCAGGTCATGTTTATATGTAATATACAAAAAATACAGTACAAAAGAACTGAAAGCCATATGCTATGAATACACCACCATACTCAGTTTGTATTTCCCGCCAACATACTATCAGATGAAGTCGCAGCTCAAACCAAGATAATGCAACGATGGGACTCATATTCAAAATTTTTTTTCTCGTTGAAAACGCAAATTACTTTGATTAAAATTTCCATGGTGAAAGTTATGCTCCTCAATTACACCTGCTTTTCTTATTTTTTCATGGACAACCTTAGTGTGTTACCAATGTCGAAACATAGGCAAAAATAGTGTGTTTGCCAAATTCAGGCTTGTACTTTAGAGCCTGTGTGCAGCACATAGGCAAAAATATTTTAGAAAATATTACGTTTTATCGCAGTTATGCAAAACTTTCCTGCCTGCGCAACCTGGAAGTAATTCCAGGTTTTTTTCCCCTCACCGTTTTTGATGAACAATTTCCCAAAGTTATCATATAATAATTTGCCATTTTCACCTCGGTGCTAAGGAGTAAAAAAACAGTTATTTTGTGAAACTATCTTATAATGAAAGAACAATGTTCAGACAACACAAAAACACAAATTTTGAAAGAATGCGCAAAATGGTCGAATTTTGGCGAATTTGTTTTTTGCACATGGTTTTCCACCATTTCGTGAAATTCAAATGGCTCTCGCATGCCCAACAATTTTTGGGAAATACTGTGCGAGTAATGCTTCTATACGTGTCATTTTTAAAATTTTTCTTGGGCGCCACGGTTGGGACAGTTGGTGTGGAGTGACCCTAAATGGACCTTTCTCGCTTGATTATTATGGCCCATTGTAACGAGCATCATTATAACACTATTTTCATGCGAAGGCAACTTTGTTCCAATTAGGTATGACTGTACTAACACATTTATTTTGTAGGTTTGTAATACAATAACAATGACAGTAGTGATTAAAAATTTTGTTATCAGCATATTCTCATGTGAGAATTGTATGTTTCTCTATTTTTTTTACTAATTCTTTTAAAGTTGGAGTCCAATTATTTAGGGGTGGCCTGTGCGCATATGAACATAGAATCATACGTTGCATACTTTGATCTGATTTGAAGAATGCAAATGCTTGCTACCACTGCATACGAAAGCCAGAAAGTTTATGCCACATCAGTTGTTGTCACTGATGCGTAACATTGAAGCTGAAGTAGCTTGAATTTAATTAGCACTGGAGACACATGCTAAGTATGGACCCATGTTAGCAGGAGAAGGACGAACAGCAGCCTGTTAAACATGCTGCAAGGCTATGCGATGAAAACTTAAATATATTTTCATACAAAATATGAATGAATGCTACAAGCTATATAGTGGCCACATTTTTTTCAAGCAGCATCAATGTGATTAAAACTGCACGAACATGTGGCATGTAGTGTGGAGAATAGGTGCAACAGAAAGTGAAATGACAGGAATGCTCAGGAGATAGTGTGTGGCTTAGATATATTCCTATGGTCATTGGGGTAATGTGCTGAGCTTGAAAAAGAAGTGCAGGCTCTCGCATATTAGCACACTACGCAAATGTATACACGCAGTGAATGCGTGTACATTGGTGGGCACGGTGGGTGCGTGATTTAGCAAGCATATGGACTGTAATAGCAAGGAGGCAGAAGAGAAGTTTGATATCAATGCCACCAGATGATGCATTGCATGCTGCATTGCAGCATTACTGGGGCATGGACACACTCACACCACTAGATTCACTAAGGAATGGCCTAAAACGTTGTTGTGGCTCTTATGCAAGAATATACAGTAGATATTTGTTATGCAAGACAGTCTGCAATCATAACCATTCAACAGAGGGAACCCTTTCGGATATATAACAGAAAATGTCATGTATAATGCACAGAACTAATAATAGTCTACGGGGAGTATTTAGCCTGGTAATAGTGCAACATTGGAATGAATCCCGTCCCTGACAGCCACATTTCGATGGGATTTAAATGCAAGAACACCTGTGTACCGTGCATTGAGTGCACATTAAGGAAGTCCATGTGGTCAAAATTAATCCGGAGCCCCACACTACAAAGTGCCTCATAATCGTATGGTTTTTGCATGTAAAACACCAGAATTTAATTTTTTTGGACATTGGAATGAGATGCTGGACCTTTGTCAGGGTTACAAAGCTAATGGATGCAGTTCAAAAACACATTTACGATGGAGTTACAGATGACATATGGTCTGTCATACTGTTTTTGTGCTCTTTTTGTCACATATGCAATATCAACAAGCCCTAGTGTTTTTTCCCAGTTGTCAAAAGCCTGAATAGCAGTTGTGAGGATTGATTTGCTTTTTAGAACAACTTTAGAATTAACTGCGAACTAGTAGATGCTTTCAGTATTGTGACGCCCGATTACGAAGTGTTATCTTTATGTGTAGATAAAGTATTATATTCTGTCTGTTATTGACCGCCGAGTGGGCATATCCAAACATTTCTCGAATTTTATGAAAGATTTCTTTCGTTCGTTGTAGAAAGCAGGTGCATGTTGGTTGCCACAGGTGATTACAACATTGATATGGGAATCACTACTCCTGTCAGTACAAATTTTAAAAATATTCTACTGTCGAATGGGTTTGATAACATTGTCAATGTACAAACAAGAATAACAACTGAATGCCAGTCAGTATTGGATATATTTATAACAAATTTTTCGTTGCTAAAGGTAGAAGCTGGTGCCTTATCATGCTCTATTAGTGACCATCTTCCTGTTTTTTTTTTTGCCTAAATGATGCCGGCATTCCTAAACATCCGCCTGCTGAAAGCTTTCACCAGCCAATAACTGACACAGCTCCTAACGTGTTCAGAAATGAGCTGCTTCAAGTAGACTGGTGCAGGGTGCTGAATTCAGGCGATGCTGACAACGCCTACAATGCATTTTAGATATATTTAAAGGTTTTTACCAAGTTCACTTTCCTGTTAAAAGACGCCAAAGAAATAGAAAAATTCGGAAACCATGGGTAACACGCGACCTCTATCAAAACAAATGAAAACGAAAGATAGGCTCTACAGACAATTTCTCAACACTCGTAATCCTGATGACTTGACCATTTTCAAACAATATCGGAACAAGCTAACCAAGAAATTGCGCATTGCACATACAGAGTACTTCTCCTCTTTCATGGAAGTCGCGAATGTGCCGAGCGAACTACTTTGAGACAAATTAAATACACTACTACGTCGCGGTAGTGGTCGTAGCTGCATATCCAAACTTACCATTAAAGGTAATGATTTGCATGGGGCGGATCTGGCTGATGCCTTCAATGCTTTCTTTACAAACGTGAGTACATCGGGTAGTTCCCCAGATGCATGTCAATATGTGAACATGAGGAATGATAAGTCTTTATCTGCAGCCAGTCACAGTACACGAAGTGATTTCAATAATCACAAATTTAAACAGCAGCAGCAGTAGAGATATTGACGAAATTCAAATAAAACCTGTGAAATATCTCATAGACGTAATTGCCCCAGTTCTTGCAAATATATTTAATACCTGCCTGACTGCATCAAGATTTCCAATAAAAATGCAAATTACCAAAGTAGTAGTGATCTTTAAAAAGGGGAATTGAAATGACTTGGGTGATTACCGACCGGTATCTGTCTTGCCAATTTTTTCAAAGGCTCTCAAGAAAATAATTCGCTGTAGGGTCTTGAACTTCGTTGAAAGCTCTAATGTATTAACACATCACCAATTTGGGTTCCAGAAGAACATGTCAACAGAACTAGCCTTGCTTCACCAAAAGGAATATATTTTAACACAATTTGAAAGCAAGAAAATAGTGATTGGCTTATTTGTCAACTTCTCCAAGGCTTTTGACTTGATGAATCATGAAGTGTTGCTGGATAAGTTGTATATGTATGGTATACGTGGGTGTGGGTTACATTTACTGCGGTCATATTTATCCCATCGGCGACAAGTTGTCCAAATCAATAACTCACGATCACAAGTTCTTCCACTGCATTGTGGTGTCCCACAAGGCAGCATATTGGGGCCCTTACTATTTAACCTGTATATAAATGATATTGTTAATATTAATCAGAATGCAAAATTTATTATATATGCAGATGACACTGCCATATTTTTTTCTGGTGGTAACGTCGATCACCTTATCTCTAATTGTAATGATATTATAGTTCAGCTACAACATTGGTCCTCCTATAATTCTATGAAGATTAACAAAAATAAAACAAAAGCAGTGATCTTTCGGGCCAAGAATAAGCCAGTCCCTCCTCATGCCGATATTATTTTGAACTCTCATCCTGTAGATATTGTTGACCATTTTAAATGCCTCGGTGTGACATTTACTGCACACATTTCTTGGGAATCCCATGTGAACTCACTAGTAACAAACCTTGCTCGAATAACTGGAATAATTGGTTGTCTCAGATACATTCTTTCTGCAAAACTTAAAATACTTATTTATAATTCTCTTTTCTATTCACATGTTAACTACTGCCAACTTGTCTGGGGTACAACTACATTTTCGAACCTACAAAAAATTTACGTTATGCAGAAACCATACCTACGCCACGTGTACAATGCTGATTTTAATGCAACAACTGCAGGTTTTTTCCATAGAGCGCATATTATCACTGCTTATAAATTGTACCTCTATCGTTTAAGTACTAGATTTAAATATGAAGTGAGATATAACCTACCTAACCTAGGTAAACTGACACAATTAGAAAAAAATGAGCACTATTATGCTACCAGACACGGAGAATATTGGAACGTTATTGCACCCCGCTTGACCTCTGGCATGGAACGTCTATGTTATTCTTTGCCATCACTGTTAAACTATTATCATCTAGTAATTTTGACTTATTTATTTGTTCCACTGCTAAAGTTAGATCTATGTTTGCAGAAGAAGAAAATTGATTTACTTATCCTGGCATTTATTTATTTATTTATTTGTTTCAATGTTTTCGAATCATTGTGTTTTACTTTTGTTCTGCACTGATCAAGTGTTTACATTTGTTGACTGTTTTTCATTGCTGATGCCCAAACGCCGCTCATTACGGGGGGCTGCGGACTCGTCAAGCCACCTACTAGCAGCTTTTTTTCCGTTGTCCTCCACCTGTAATGTACATGGTGGAAATAAAGATTTGATTTGATTTGATTTGATTTTTCTTTTTCATTTTTTCCAGAATATGTACAGTGGAATCTCATTAATTCGAACTTGTGGTTTATTTGAAATGATATTGCGACGGTTAACTAAAAATACCGCACTGCTGATTGTGCTCTTAGCAGCATGGCAACTCACGTGGCGGCGCTTCAAACCTGGCAGTGCAGCCATGCAGCGGCTGTTGCTTCCATCTCCTATTGCAAGTACCATATCTTGGCGTGTATAACCCGCACCAAAAATGTAAAAGAATGTAACATTAAAGTCGGGGTGGGGCTTATACAGGAATATTGCCTAACAGTGTGGCGTCATGGCTGCTAGTGCCATGCTGCCACACTTTCGGAAATTGTCACTCGATGATGATGATGAGCTTCCTTTAATTCAAACTCCCCATTTACAGGCAAACCCACTTATAACAATGTTCAAGCGCCAAGGAAATCCCATTGGTTATAATCTGTAATTGTTATACTAACCAATAATTGATATGACCCGGTTGCATGAAAGGACAAACATTCAAAAATTTTAATTATACGTAAAGAAGTACAGTTGAACTTGTTTATAGTATTACTCTTTCTAACGGGGCCCTGAACAACTCTTTATTGAAGTCAAGAAATGCATTTGAAGTAAAATAGCCTATTTCAAAAATACTTTGCCACAGAAGGTACTTCAACACATTTAGCAGAAGCGGAGTTATTGGCAGTAACAGTTTGTGTATGATCCCCTTTGCGGTGCTCCTGCTCCTTCTTTAATGCCTTGCACTGTGAAGGCTACAGTGGAGCAAGCCATGCATCCAGCACTCCACCTATTGAACGTCACCATAATGCGCAGTTCAAATTTGATTTTGGATACTCACGCAGTTGCCACTATTTCAGATTTTGGGGCCTAGGACACGCCAAACGCGGTTGTCTTTGGCTAGCCGTGGTGCGCCCAGTGAGTGGTTTTGTTGTAGCACCCCACGGTGGCCGCAGTATCTGCGATACATAGCGTTTGCTTGGTGCTCAAGAGGGCTTAAGTGCGCACTTGCACTCATATGCTCCTGTCTGGCTGTGCTACATGTTGCAGACCAGCTTTGTCCTGCACCAGCTTGACCGACAGATAGTAGCCGCTTCCAACCTGCACAACTAGAAGTTCATTACGAACCAAAGTCTGCCAAAGCATCTAATCAGGAGTGGCCAGTAGTAAGCGCACGCTGGCAAGTGTGCGTCTGGTCTGACCTTAAAGGGCCCCTCACCAGGTCTGGCCATTTTGAGCTGACAAGTGCAGAGCATACATTTCGCGATAACGATCCTATCTGCACAGTATTACATCGCTACGCACCGCAGAAAGATCTTAAATTTCAAACCGAACGCCGTTTTTTCCTTCTCGTGGCCGCCGCACTCCAAGCTGGAGAATGACATACTCACGTATACTGAGAATGACATACTCTTGCTTGTCATTTGAGCCCGCCTGCTGAAATCACTGTTCACGGCATTGAAATATTTCTATCTCGGCTATTAATGAGCCGATTTGAAAAATTTTTGCAGCAGAACGCTCCTAGAGGACATGTAACAACTTGCAGCATATAACCAATATTTGCTATGGGGCCTGGTGAGGGGCCCTTTAAGTTTTGCGTGGTTCGTGGCTAGTTGAGTGTTCAAAACTAATCAAAATTAGCGAGACCCAATGGCTGTGACACCATGAATTCTTTGTTTAGCGCAAAACAACTGACACAAGAAAGACAACAGGACAAGGTGCTACTCTCAACTCAAGTCTTTTCTTGTGTCTGTTGTTTTGCACTAAACAAAGTATTCATGGATTCGCACCAACTAGCCCGCCAACGCATTGGGCTGTGATACCAATAAGCAGTCTGCCAAATTTTAGTTCCTATGAGGGGGGCTGCAGCTGAGCCTGAGAATACGATAGTTTACTTCTTTCGGAACTGCGTACTTCTTATAGAAATTTGAAAGCAGATTTTAGCTTACTTTAGCCTGTTTATTTAACTGCGTCAATAATATTGTTACGGCGCAACCAAAAGTGGTGCCAGTCAGAAGACAAGTCGATGTGTAGAGGTGGAATCGCGCTCGACAGCCATCTTGTTTATGTATTGTTGTCTCTCGAGTAAATATTGTAAATAGGTATATATGTATGTGACTTCTACAATGTAACAAGATGGTAAGAGGTGTGGGATACCCACGAGAAACAAAAATGGAGCTCTGCAGTGGTCATTACCTCGGACTGGACAACATAACGGACGAAACAGGGCCTGACATGGCGCGGCCCACATAACGCCTACGACCCCGACGGTTGTGCTGGTTCATCTGAGTGACACGGGAGCGTTCTGCGGCACCAACCACCTCGACGTGAAAGAGTGGATCACCACATATGAGCGTATAAGTGCCCACAACAAATGAGATCTGACAATTATGTTGGCTAACTTGGTCTTCTACCTACAAGGCACAGCGAAGGTGTGGTATGACAATCATGAGGAAGAGCTTAATGACTGGGACGCATGCAAACAGAAGCTGAGGGACTTGTTCGGCCGTCCCGCTGAGCGGAAGAGCACCGCTGAGAAAGAACTGGCGACCTGCGTCCAGACGTCTGCAGAATCGTGCTTCTCTTACATCCAGGACATGCTGGCTCTGTGCCATAAGGCCGACAGTGATATGGCTGAGTCGGGCAAGATTGGGCATGTACTGAAGGGGATCGCTGGCTGAAAAATCCGCACGATACACAGCAGTGACTGGGCCAGGACAACATTTAATGCTTTGATGCGTGTTAATATAGGCGTTGTGCGAGACGATTAGAGAGGGAGTGTGAGGAGAAGGAACAGCGGCAATAACTGTTGCAGTAAGCCGGCGTGGCATCATCCTGATGTAGCATCTCGTTCACCCTACGGTACATAGCGGTCTGGGGGTTCTCGTGTCCGGCCCGACCGGCGCAGCGCTGGCGTCGGGGTGCTCGGGACAGCCTTGCATATTCCTGGCCCCTGCCCTGGTGTCCCAACTACTTGGGGGCTGGCGGTTCCTTCTTGGCGCTCAGGATCGCAGGCTCCATTGTCCAGGTCATGCTCCCCCACTCGTGGCTTGATCTGGTCGCTGTGTCAACGAATGTTCTCCCACTTTGGACCATCGGTGTTCACCATGCAAATGCCGTCCGATGACGCGATTCGGGCTGGGATCCCTGGCACGCCTCGCCCGAAGTTCTTACTTCGGACAGGTTCCCCCGGCTGCAACACACCAGGAACGTAGCAGTCAACTGGAGACTGTGGGGCAAGAGGCCCCGATGGTGCCACTGCGTTGTCTAGTCTGGAACAGAGCTCGTAGCCCATAAGGAGTTTCGTGGGGGGACTGCCCCGGCCTGCGGCGTCCTTCGGTACCTGTGCAGAATCCTTGCCGAGCGTGTTTTCAAAGACCCATGGACATTCTTCTTCAAAAACTCTTTAACAGTTCGCACAGCGCGTTCCGCGAGCCCGTTGGACTGTGGATGATACGGTGCTGTCCAGAGAGGTTACGTTATTCAGCTTCATAAACTCCCGAAATTCAGCACTTGTAAATTATCATTATCAGATACCAGCATCCGGGGCAATCCGAACGTGCTGAACAAGGTGCGCAGGGCTTCTATGGTGGTGTGGACCGTGGTGCTTTTCAGGGGTACTGCTTCGATCCATTTACTGTGTGAATCCACAAAGATCAGTAGCATGTGTCCATCGATCGGCCCCGTAAAGTCAATATGCAGCCTGGACCAACGCTCGCCCGTTTCTGGCCATGCGACTGGGGATTTCTTGGGGGGGCATAGGCGCTGCTTGTACGCAACTGGGACACGACTTAAGATGAAGCTTTACCTCGGGCCCAACTCCGACGCGGCCTATTCAAATACATGTAAAACGCAAAAACGTTTTTATGAGATAACCCCTGGACCGATTTTAATGGAATTTGTTACATTTGAAAAAGAAAGTTAAATTCTAGTGACTGTTGGAAGCGGAATTTCGATTTAGGGCTTGAATTTTCTTAAAACGATTTTCAAATATTTGACCGTTTTAAAAAAATAGAAGCACGAAGTTTACAAATTCATAGCTCTGCATCAAAAACTGATATCGTGTTTCTGTAAACGGCATCAATTATATCATTCAAAGCGGACAAATTCAATATGTCATTTTACATCTTACATGAATTTGTTACGTTGTTTACAAGGGTGTTGCACAAGTTGTATTTTCCTATTATTAAATTTTTTTATGTTCATGTGTAACATATCAATTTTGTCCACTTTAGATGTACTATTTGATGCAACTCACAGAATTGTAGTATCGTTTTTCGTTGTTGAGTTAGAGTTGTAAACTTGATAGTTTCGTTTCATGAAAATTTTTTATTTTTGCCAATTTTTAACAAAAGATTGACGACCAAACTCCAAAATTCGAAACCAACAGTCACTAGATTTTAAGTTTTTCTTTTAAATGCAACAAACCTCATCAAATTTGGTGCAGTGGTTGCTGAGAAAAACGAATTCTTCTGTTACATGTATTTAGATAGGAGCACCCGAGCTAAAGCTTCCTCTTAAGCATGTTCTCAATCTCATTATCAATCCCGGGATACCACAGCAGGGAGCGGCCTAGCCGCTTCATTGAGAAAGTACCTTGATGGGTATCATGCAGCAGGCGTACCATTCCCGCTCTTGCGCTGTTAGGCACGATTACGCGATGGCCCCAGTATAGAAGCCCATGACTCCACATTATCTCGGCCTTTCTGTTGAAGTATGGTCACAAATGCAGGTCCTTGGGCCCCAAGTTTCTTGGCTATGCTTCCCGCACCCATTTTTGCACCTTTGCTAAGTCCTCATTGTGCGAGGTGAGAGCGGCCAGTTGTTTCACGGACATAGCACCGTCATTGAGGTTTTCCATGAGCAAGACATACTCGCCATCCCCGGTTTCTTCCAGGATCTGTGGCTGAGACGTTGCGGACTTCGGTAGTCGGCTGATTGCATATGCTGGAACATTGTCCTTTCCCGGCTGGTGTTTGAAGACGTAGTTGTATGCACCCAGCAGCAGAGCCCATTGCTGGATTCCGGTGGCCATCACCGGTACAGCCCTATCTGGATTAAAAAGTCCCACAAGCAGCTTATGGTCACTCAACAGTGTGAATGGCTTACCAAGTATGTATTGTCGGAATTTCGAGACCTCAAAAACTAGAGCCAGAGCTTCGCGCTCCAGCTGCGAATAATTTCGCTCGGCTTCCGTAAGTACTCGAGAACGAAAGCCTATGGGCTGACGCACCCTGTCCCTGACATCGTGAGAAAGCACTGCCCCGATTCCATCCGGGGAGGCATTGCATTACAAAACAAGATGCTTGCGTGGGTCATAATGCACCAGGAAATCAGCGGACTTGAGGTTTTTCACCTTGCTGAACGCCCGTTGTTGACTGGGACCCCACTCCCACTTAGCTTCCTTGCGGAGCACTGATACAGTGGCGCCATGGCCGTAGATGCATTGGGAAGAAACTTGTGGTAGTATGTTACCATGCCCAGATGCGACCTTAATTCTGCGAGGTTCCGCGGCACCTGCATCTGAAGAATGGCCTCCACGTTTTCCGACTTTGGTTGACGTCCCTCAGTACTGATTCGATGTCCCAGGAAATCCACCTGTGCTCGACACAACTTGCACTTGTCCGCATTTGAGCACACGCCATTTTCCCAAAACCGCTGCAATACTTCGTGCAGTGTGATGCAGTCATTGTGTTTCTCCGCAATGATGACATCATCTAAGTAGATCTGAACCCCAGGAAGTCCTTGCAAGATGGTCTCCATGTGGCGTTGGAACACTACCGGCGTGGAAGCCACTCCAAATGGCAGGCGAGTGAAGCTAAACAGTCCCTTACGCGTGTTTATGGTTGTAAGCAGCATGGCTTCCTCGTTCAACGGTAGCTGATTGTAAGCCTCCCGCAAATCTATCTTGGTGAAAACCTGACTGCCGTTCAACGTTGTCAGGATATCTTCCACCCGGGGCAACGGATATTGCTCATTGCGACAGGCTTTGTTTACCGTGAGTTTAAAATCACCGTAGAGGCTACTGCGCCCGTTAAGCTTTACTACCGGCACCACCAGTGTGGCCCACTCAGAATGAGGCATAGGGACAACAATGCCCGCTACGAAAAGGCGTACGGAACTTTGCATGCTTTCCAGAATTTCGGTACCACGTTGTCCCGGATCTCAAAGTGTACCGGCGGACCCCTGATGAGACTTAGGCCTAGCGCGAACACATCAGCGAATTCTGTTACCAAACAGTGCACATTAACAACGTCTCTCCCGGCAAAAGGCATTTGCTCACCTGTCGTGTTCACATTCATTACTGGCGCCTCGAGCATGTTGAACGCCTGGATCAGGTTGCGTCCACACGGGTTGGGGCCGGAGCAACCGAGGGCTGTCAGGGATCCGTCCGTCGACCAGTTTCCACACGAAACCTTGAGCTTGAGTTGTCCCAGAACAGGAAGCCTTCCCAGAAAGCAAGTCAGTTTCAATGGCAAATCATGCAGCTTGTGCCACACTGTTTTGTTTTGCTCATAGGTGGGCCATGTGATGACAGACACCAGTGACCCTGTATCAACCTGCATGTCCACTGGAACGCCCCCACGATTCAAATTGCGCACAATAGGTTACGTTATGCCGACTTGGCTGGCATGACTGTCTGCTGATTCCAACGCAAATATATTGTCCGGGCCCACAGATGTGCCCTCCTCCCGAGACGATAGGGTACTTACCTGACGCGACAGCCCTGGTGGCCCCTGAATGAACTCTCACTCTCCCGACGAAAACAGGCTCGGGCGATATGACTCCGCTGTTGGCACTTGAAGCATGTTGCCAAATGGAACCGGCAATCCTCTGGTTCGGGCCCTTTCGCTCTGCAGCGGTTGCATGAAATAATCTGTGGCCGGTTTCTTGGGTGATAAGACTGTGCTCCCATCGCATGTACGCTTCTTTTAGCGATGTGGCTCATTATCTGCTCCGTGCTTGCTTCTGCCATTTCGGCTGATGGCACGATTTCTTCTGCTTCACTCCTCGTCAGCTGCGACTTCGCAAGCAACTGTCGACGCACTCCTGCGCTTTGCAGCCCCCAGATGATGCGATCTCGCAGCATTCGATCCAACGTTGCGCCAAAATTGCATGTATCCGCTATTTGACGAAGGGCAACTATGAAATCTTTGACAGGTTTGCCTGGCAGCTGGTCGCGTGTAAAGAACTTGTAAGACTGAGCTATCTCGTTTTGTTGCGGCAAAAAGTGCTGATGCAACAAAGCTACCACTTGGATGTAAGTTCGTTCACCTTGTCTGGCGCACATCGACCATTAAGTACATCCACGGTGTGGGTCGTCAGTGCTGCAACTAACAGGGCCCGCTTCTTCTTGTCATCCGTGATGCCATTGCCTTCAAAGCAGGCCTCCAGTCGAACTTGGTAAGCTAGCCACTTGTTGCTCGTCTCGTCAAACTGCGGCGGGCTGGCATATCCTCCCATGGTGGCTAAAGCTGCAGCGTACTAAGAGGGCAGCCCGTTGTCCTCCCACCCTCATTGCCACTGAAGAATTCGCACCATACACAGCGGTGGCTAGGCCAAGACAACGTTTAATGCTTTGATGCGTGTTAATATAGGCATTGTGCGAGACGGTTAGAGAGGGAGTGTGAGGAGGAGGAACAGCGGCGTTAACTGTTGCCGTAAGCTGGCGGGACATCATCCCGATGTAGCAGCTGACGATGCTTTCAACCTGCTCATGTGGAAAAATTGTGAAACAGTACAGGACATCATAAAAGAGTGTTAACGCTTTGAGCAGGCCAAGAGCCGCCGCATTACAACGCCGTTCGCACATCTGCCAAACACAGCTGCGACATCCTCTTGTGACGACAGCCTAGGAGTGCAGTGACCATCATCATCAGATGACCTGACGCGAATAGTACAGCGAGAACTCGAAGCCATGGCACCTGCAGCCCTTTTTCCCACCCCAGTGAGCCGAACAACTTGCCTACAGCATGATTTGTGTAGGCAATAGTCTGCGAAGAACTGACTAATATTGGAGTTCATTCTGTATGTGCTGTTGCCTCTTCACAGCTGTCTCATGCTCCAGGTCCGTCGACAGGGCCCGTATTCTGAAACGTTCGCCTTCCGCGAAACTATCGCCTTGGCCACACCTCCGCCAATGGCGCGCCTTGATTGGCTGTTTTAACAAAACCGGAAAATAAGCAGTGCCATCTAGTAGTTCCGGCATACGTCATTTTAACATCATGGTGTCGATGGGTGCTCTCGCCATAAATTGAATAAGCGAACACGTCCTTTGGTATCTTTTGGCATTCAGTTGGTGGTGGCTTGTACTAGAGATAAGATAGGTGGTAGTTTATAGTAGTCTTCTTGGTGGCGTCTTACAGGTGTTGTTTCGCGGCGCTGTTTGTTGATTCATTTAAAATAAAACATTTTAAACTTCTTTATTCAACTTATTTTACCTAAAGCGGCCAAAACCACTTGCAGTCAGTGTGCAGAACCCATACTGCGGCCAATACACTCGAAAACAACACACTTGAGCCGCTCTGCACTCGCACGGTGTGCTCTCTCATGTGACGTGAAGCGTTCGACGGCGCGTGTTGGTAGTGCACGTTGACGTCACTGGTAAGCAGTTGCTTGATTTAGTGAACGTGAGTTTCGCGGACAGCGAACGTTTCAGAATACGGCCCCAGGTCTACGGTATCCTGCATGCTACTAAAATCTAGCCGAGTGGCGAACCAGACGATCAGCCAATCTGTTTTGCCTGCCGGCGTATTGGTCACGCTGCTCGCCATTGCAACAACTGTACTGTCTCCTCCCCTCTGCGACTGCTAGTCACCAGTTATTATCGCCCCAAACAGAGCGATCGTCATTACCAGCCTCCATTGGCACCACAACAGCCAAACAATGATGCTTATGCTCCTTGGAACGATCCCTCATCATCAATCCGACGTCACCAGTCCCTTTCGCCACCAGCTCATCGACCATCGTACCTATCGCCACAGGCTCACCACCCACTCTCCCCAATGCAGCCCCGACGCCCATCTCCAGAAAACTAAGCAATGCACCTCCCGGAGGTTACGCTGCATTGACGACTCAACCGCAAAACCCTCTGATCACTTTGCTGACCAAACAGAACTTGATGGACGTTTTAGTCGATGGCATCAATGTCCCAGCACTCATTGACACTGGCGCGCACGTATCCGTGATGAGTGCCCAATTGTGCCGATGCCTGAACAAAGTTCTCACACCCACGGCATCACACACCCTCTGGGTCGCAAACGGAGGAACGCCTACTATGCTTAATATGTGCACCGCTCACATTGGCATCGCGGGGCACCTAACGACTGTTTTGTTTGTTGTTTTAGAACAATTCCCATATCACGTTATACTGAGCTTAGACTTTTTGTCTTCCCATTCAGCCCTCTTTAATTGCGCGTCTACTGTTGTCATTCAGCTTGAACTCCCCCACGGCTGCTATAATCCACCAGTCACAGAGCCATGGTTATGCTTTCCCGAAGACATCCGCCTGTCACCTCAAGCCACTACGTACATCACTCTACTGTCATTCCCATCTGCTCCTGACGGCATCTATGTATACCTTCCACTGCTGACATATTTCTTCAAAGAAATTTGGCCGTTCCCCATACCATGCTCACTGTTACAGGCAATCAGACTTTGCTCCCTCTCCTTAATTTTAACTTCTCGGCTCAAGTTCTTCCCAGAGGCATGTTTTTGGGTGACATCTGGCCTGTGAACGATTGAGAGATGTCGGCTCTTGACGTCAAAATTCTGTCACCCTCTACAGGAACTGCCGATTCACCGAGTCTCACAGACGAACTTAGCAAGATGATTACACCTGATCATCTTCCGGCACAAGCTGCTGACCTCCGCCGTCTCTTGGAAACTTACCGCAACATTTTTTACCTTGACGGCTGCTCTTTAGCCCAGACATCAGTGGTCACCCATCGTATTTACACCGGAGACACCAATCCGATATGCCACTGGCCGTACTGTGTTTTACATGCTGATCAACAAGTGAACCAACGAAAAGTCAATAAGATGTTGACTAAAGGCATTATCGAGCCATCTTGCAGTCTGTGGGCGTCCCCTGTTGTCCTTGTCGAGAAGGACTGCAGTTCACGCTTTTGTGTGGATTACAGATACTTCAGCAAAATCACATGCAAGGATGTCTACCCCTTGCCGTGTATTGATGACTCCTTGGACTGTGCGGAGCCAAGTACTTTTCATCGATAGACCTCCGATCAGGCTGTTCGTAAATCTCGGTAGATTACATATACCATGAGAAAACTTCCATCATAACACCTGATGGCCTCTACCAATTCAAGGTTATGCCGTTTGGCCTTTGTAATACCCCGGCAACCTTCGAAAGAATGGACTCCTTACTTTGCAGCTATAAATGGTCCACATCTGTGTTGTCTAGACGATGTCATAGTCTTTTCACCAACTTTCATGAGTCATCTAACACGTCCATCAGCTATTCTTGCCGTTTTCTGACGCGCCGACCTGCAGTTGAACTCATCCAAGTGCCACTTTGGACGTCGTCAAATTAGCATTCTTGGCCATCTCATCAGTGCCGATGGCACTCAACCCGACCCTCATAAGATTCGCGCTGCCCAGAACTTTCCTCTTCCGTCTTCCACTGCAGACGTAGGAAGCTTTGTTGGGCTATGCTCGTATTTATTTATTTATTTATTTTTATTTATTTTCAATACCCTAAAGGCCCCGAGAGGCATTACATAGGGGGGGATAAAATTCACACATGATATTGTAATAAAAATGACTGAAGGCAACAAGCACAGATTTCGGTACAAGAAACACTTTGTAAAAGAAAGATGAAAAAAAAAGAGGGAAAAAAAAACGAAAAGTAATTTGGGCGAGAGTACATGGTACAATTCATATTTGCTGTACATGGCACTTTTCAACAAGGCACAAGTGGCAGGTGGGTGCGGGTAAATGGAAATTTAGAAATTATACATATATGTAACACAGGCCAGTCAAGAAGTGGCAGCTGAACATTTTATACATTTAAAAATGTGCGCAGGGCTGATTGGAAGGCAGACGGGTCAGTGATTGATACAATATCTTCAGGTAGGGCGTTCCATTCGTTCACTGATAACACGAAAGGGGAATTTTGGAATTTTTTCGTCCTAGCAAATATGGGAGCCACTTTGCATACATGGTCATTGCGGGTGGACAGATAATGGGCGGGTAAGATGGGAGCAGATGAAAAAGATGAACCACTATAGTAAAGGGAGTGAAAAAAAGACAGACGGAAATATTTCCGTCGTGTGTCAAGATCCGGAAGATTAAGGGTCTGCTTTAAAGCTGCCACACTTTGATATGGAGAGTAGGAGCGCAAAATAAAGCGGGCGGCCTTATTTTGAATTGATTCGATGCAATCAGAAAGGTTAGCTGTGTGAGGGTTCCAAATAATTGAGGCGTAATCGAGGGTTGTTCTGACAAGGGAGATGTATGCACGAAGTCTTGTGTCACTGTTTGCAAGGTACAGACGGCGTTTTAAAAAGCCAAGTTTTTTTATTGCCTTGTTAGTAATATGCTCAACATGCATGGCCCAGCTTAAGTCAGATGTAAGAATAACGCCCAGATATTTAAAGGAAGAGGTTCGTTCGAGTATGCAATTGCGTAGAGTGTATACGTTAGATGGAAAGGTTAGCTTGGAAGAAAATGTCATGACCTTAGTTTTCTCTGCATTAATTTCCATCTTCCATACGCGACACCATTCAGCTAATGTGGTTAAATCTTTTTGTAATATGGCAACGTCATCAGGGGTGGTTATCTGTCTATAAATTACACAATCATCGGCAAACAGCCGTATTGTTGAAGTTATATTCGTAGCTATGTCATTAATATATATTAGGAATAATAATGGGCCTAACACTGACCCTTGAGGTACCCCTGACCTAACGCGGCAGAAAGTAGATTGGTTGTTATTAATAGTTACAGACTGAGAGCGACCAGATAAAAACTCGTTAATCCACTGGGTAGTTTTCTCATCTAACTTAAGGCTGTTTATTTTCATGATTAGCCGTTTATGGGGAACACGATCGAAGGCTTTCGAGAAGTCAATAAATATTGCGTCAGTATAAAGCAAATTGTGCAAAGAGTCATGTAGGTCAGTGGTTAGTTCGAACAACTGTGTTTGGCAAGACCGTTTGTATCTGAAGCCATGCTGATTTTTGAATAACAGATTATTTGCATTAAGATGACTCATAATGTGGGAGTAAATTATATGCTCAAGGAGTTTACAGCAAACTGATGTCAGTGAAATCGGGCGGTAATTGCTTGGACATGAGGGATCACCAGATTTGAATATAGGTATGATATGGCCAGACTTCCAATCATCTGGAACACAGCCGGTATCCAGTGATTGTTGGAAAATTAAACACAGTATAAATGCTGATACGTGGGAAGTTAGTTTTAGTAGTTTAGAACTGATGCCATCCGGTCCAGGACTGGAGCTAAGCGGGAGCCTGTCGATAGCCCGTGATACACCTGTTGCAGTAACGGTGATGGGCTCGCTTGGATGAGTTATCGTAGAAAGAGAGACGGTACAAAACTGGTCGAGTGGCGGTTCGTCGGTAAAAGCTTGAGTGAAAGTGTTGTTCAAGAGGTCACCACATGCTTCATTGGGCACCATGCAGCCATCTGCGTCCTGTTCTGTCGTTCTGTTCTGTCGTTTTATAAAGAATTTCGCTGAAACTGCTCACCCACTCATCGACTTACTTAAGAAGGACGTTCCTCTCTCATGGAGTCTTGCTCAAACCAAAACCTTCTCCGCCCTTGTACGCTTGCTCACGGTTCTCGCATTGCTGGCTCATTATGATCCATCTGTCACCACTGAACTTCACACGGATACCAGTGGCCATGGAATTGGGGCTGTACCTGTTCAGTGGCAGTGTAACTTAGAGCGCCTAATTGCATACGCAAGCCGCCTCCTGTTACTCTCCGAGAGGAATTTTTCAATTACTGAACGGGAGTGCCTGGAATTAGTTTGGGCAGTTGCCAAATTCTGCCTCTACTTGTACAGCTGCACATTTTCCGTGGTTACCGATCACCATGCCTTGTGCTGGCTCTCCTCACTTAAAGACCCTACTGGACGATTGGGTAGATGGGCGCTACGGCTCCAAGAATATTAATTTGCTGTTTTATACAAGTCGGGCTGTTTGCACAAGGACGCAGACTGCCTCTCCCGTCATCCTGTCGACCGCCCTGAATATGATGCGCATGACACCGGCTCTTGCATCCTGGCCATTTCTGATCTGCACGACATCCGCACTGAACGACGACGTGATGACTGCTTACGTGTTCTTTATAATTGTCTCAATTCTGGACATTCAGAGCCTACGCTGCGCATGTTCATGCTTGGCGACGTTCGCTACTGTCACAGCTTGCGCCTTGAAGGACCATAATTTTAACCCGTTATACCACGCCATCTCCGAGTTGCATGACATGCCTACTGCGGGCCACCTCAGCATTTCGTGTACTTACGACTATGTACGGTCCCGCTTCTACTGGCCAGGTCTGTACCACTCTGTGCACTGCTACGTTGCAGCCTGTGCGCTCTGTCAGCGCCGCAAAAAACCTGCTGTGCTGCCTGCTGGACACCTTCACCCCATCGATGTGCCCTCAGAACCAGTCTTTCGTGTTGGTCTCGATCTTCTCGGCCTTTTTCCGATGTCGAAATCTGGCAATAAGCGGGTCATTGTTGCGACTGATTACGCCACCCAGTACACAATCACACAAGCTTTCCGTACAAGCTGTGCAACTGGGGTGGCAGATTTTTCTATGACATCATCCTCCATCACGGTGCACCCTGGCAGCTCCTCACTGATTGCGGCCGCACCTTCTTATCCCGAGTAGTTGAAGATCTACTTCGCTTCTGTTCTGCTGAGCACAAGCTTTCCACCACTTACCACCTACAGACAAACAGACTGATAGAGCAACTCAATAGCATGTTGATATAAATGCTGTCTATGTACGTTTCTGATGACCACAGTGATTGGGACAGCATGTTATCCTTTGTGACCTTCGCCTATAATTGGTCCCGTCACGATACCGCTGGAAACCCTTTTACCTTCTGTTCGACCACCACCCTTCTTTGCCCTTTGACACACTGCTTCCTTCCTCAACGAGCACACCCACTGAATATGCACAAGACGTCTTTGCACGGACTCACACGGCATGTCAGATTGCCAGCTCGTGGTTCAGTGAGTCTCAGGCCGCACAGAAGATCTATTATGACAGCCAACATAGGGATGTTCAATTTCCTTCTGGCTCCATTGTCCTCCTATGGACACTAGATCACCGCGTCGGCTTGTCTGAAAAGTCGCTGCCGCGCTACACAGGGCCCTACACAATATTCCATCAGCTTGGCGATGTGAACTACGAGATTGCTCTGCTGGACTCGCGTGTCCCCACGGATGTTGTGCATGTTTCCCAACTGAAGCCTTACTTTGCCGTTTGTTCACCTCCCTCATAGTTAGTGCCGACATGGCGCCTTTAAAGGCGGGGGTTATGTTCGGCGCAACAAAGAGTGGCGCCAGTCAGAAGACGATTTAATGTGTAGAGGTGAAATTGCTCTTGACAGCCATCTTGTTTGTGCAGCGTTGTCTCGTGTAAATATTGTAAATACATCTTTATATGTGACTTCTGCAACGTTACAATATGCACAGTAATAGTATGAAGAAGTGCACTGATCCACACGCCCTTCTAGATTGATGTAAGCTATTGGTGAATAGCAGCTGCATTGGAAATATGGTAGATAATGAAATATAGCGCCCGAAAAGAGTGAGAAGGCGTCTGTTGAAAAAGTGTGTTTAAGAAAAATGTGTCTTCACACTTCACTTGCGAGCTCCACACGCCGTTTGTCACTGCAAACTTTGGCTAAGATGTTCACAACAACGTATGCTAGCTGCAGACTGCATTTTTTCACCAAGCCAGAGGGATGGTTCAGGACGCCTTTAACAATACTCGCATGCAATAATGAGCAGCTGCCCCATCAAAACGTTTGTATGTTTTCTATGGTAAAATAAGCCACTTACAACAATGTTCTCCATGCCCCATCACTGACTATAACAATTAAATGTGGCTACTGGATGAGTGCGCCAAAAAGAAAAGCAAAAATAGAAATGCGAGCCGGTTTGCCAGACCCGCCTTTGTGCCACGCACCCGTGTAAAGCACGCCTTCGACGCCCATCTCCCTTCCGCCCCTACAACGTCAACAAGAGGGTGGAAGGGAGATGGGAGAAGCCCAGGCTTGAGAGGTTGCCAATGCGACGAAGGCGAGCCGTGCAGTGCACGGCACAAAGGTGAGTGTGGTGTAGTGGCTCGCATTTTCTTTGTTTTTCCAAAGATTTTGCATTCTTTTTTTTTTTTTCAGTGCACACACAGAGTAGCCAGATTTACTTGTTATACAGTCAAAATCGTTTATAACAAACTTGATAGTTCCGTGAAAAGTGGTCAGTAGTTCGTTATATATGGACTCGCCCTTAAATACGCTCAAAAATTAACCGTGCTAAAGCTGGGGTCAGCAGTTGCAACTGGGCAGCACTTAGTCAAACTTAGTCAAAAAATGCCCAATTGATAATTGAAAAATATCAGTACGGGCATTTTTATGACTTAAGTTTGAAAACTTTGCTTCAAAATGGCCTAAAACAACTATATGTAGCTTACAACACACTATGAACACTCACAATCGATTCCGTGTGCTGTACGTTATTGTGCAAGTTGCTGTCAATTAGCTAGTTAGGCTCCAAACAAAGAACATCCTCTTTTGGATATCATAAAAAGTATTTATAATAGAAAAAAATAATTGCATTTTTGAAATCGGCTCATAAAATACAATAACTGTGCAAATTTCAAATTGTTTAAAAAATAAAAAAAAAAGTTTTTGAAGTGTATTGTCACCTCTTAAAGTGAAGTAAGAGGTACGTAACCAATAGCGGAACTACCATATCTTCCCATGCATTACCCAAAGACAATGTAACTTTAATGTGGTGTTTTTTGAGTTCTGTGGGAAAGTAATGTGCTTAAGCACAGGACTAGCACAAACAATCTCTCATTTACTTCATGCGTTTGGCAAATACGAGCAACCATATGTCATTTTTTTTACTTGATTTTGTTGAACTCGGCAACCTTTATATCCGTGTATGGAAGTTGCTTGTACTCGTGGATTTTGAGAGCGTGCGAGGAGCTCTGCATAAGCTAGTGTTTTTTAAGGTATGTTACTCCACAAAGTCGATAGGGCCTTATTTATCAATGAATAACTATAATGCAGGTTGCCTGCTGCAGCTATCAATTGAGGTATACTCAAATTTTTTTCTTATCGTTTTTTGATGAGAGGTTGCCAAGATAATATTGATGCCCTTGATTTTTGTTTGCACTAGCACTGACATTGTTTCTTCACATGCTTGCTTTACTGCTTCACACTTCACCCTATTTTCTATAGATTGTGCTGCTTACATCTGCTTACGTTTTGAATTTTTTCTACCCCCGCCCACCCACCTTTTCCCTTTGTTGTAATGCCTTGTAAAAATGTTTAAAATAACACGACTCATCATCTTTGAGATGCTAGGCACATCCCTGCTTCATGTCTGGGTAAAGCTATTGCAATAAGGCAGTGGTTTGGGATGTTCTCTCTATTGAAGCATGTACTGTAAATGACGAGCAACTGCCTAAGCTCCAGAGCGGGAGCACTTCAGCTGATGAGTGTCTACTTCTCTGGGCTCAGTCAGTGGTCACATAATCTCAGCCCTACTTCTTTTTCCTCGCTTTATGTTATAAGTCGATTCTATTTTCCCTGTGTTGGCAAGCTTGAATTAGGATCTGAGTGCTGGCGCAGCCAAAAAAAGATGTTATATATGCGGAACGCACAATGAGAAACTTCGTGGAGTTTCTCATCGTGCAATCCTCGGAGTCTCTGGGGAGTTCAAGACCAAACTTAAGAGTGCTATCTCTGGCTTATGTGTATTTCATTGTCTACACTTCATTCTACTAGTACAAGAGAGAAATTAAACTTACCGTATTTACTTGAATCTAGGCCGGCCCCGATTCTAAGCCGACCCCCAAATGTCCGAAGCCTAAAAAAATAAAAAAATAGCGTTCACAAACAGAAAACAGCATTTATTTAATATGAACATGCCGAGCTCACTCTACATCATCATCGCTGCTAGCCTCGTACGCTTGCGGGTGCGTGCAAGCTCGCGTCCGCACGCCCATGCATGCACAGACAGTGTGGCACGGCTCGTACGCGGCGAAACACAGCGTGATCTCGGTGAACAGCTCCTCTGTTATCATGCGCTTATCTTCTTTATCGCTGTGATCTCGTTGCGGCACACACAAAAGGCGCCTCCCATTGCCACCTCCAACGACAGACATTTTATTGCGATAGCAATTATACACTCTTAGGCAAAGTTACACCCTTTGGCTTGCCCCTTCTGCCACACAACAATAATCGTTATCTGCCTTGATGCGTTTCCTTTCATTAACGTTGCGAGCCAGGGACTTTCCAGTAACGAACGGCACGGGCGTTATCAGAAGCGGCACTCCAAAGGGTGTAAACTGTTCTATGCTGATAACGCGCGTGCCGTTCGTTACTGGAAAGTACCGGGCTCGCAGCGTTAAAGAAGGGAAACGCATGAAGGCAGATAACGATTATTGTTGTGTGGCAGAAGGGGCAAGCCAAAGGGTGTAACTTTGCCTAAGAGTGTATGAACATTCCAGGCGGATTTCTGCCATCTCCATTGCCGTAAGGTTCCGTATGAGGGAAAGCATATGTGAGGGTGAGCCGGCGGACGCGGTTCAATCTCGCTTGCGCAAGCAAGGAACATGGCCCGGATGCGTGCCCTCTCCTGTGGCGCGCGAGGCGGGGGGGTAAGGCGAGGGAGGAAGGGCATTCTTCACCAGCGGCTGCTACGGTGCCTTGATGTCCTCCTCGCACTTCGCTCCGTACAGAGTGGACACAACCGCTACGTCTACTACGGCATTGGCTACGCAAATCGCGGACGCCATAGGGACGCTTTGCCGGCGCTCGTGTGTCTTGAAAGCGGTCTGCGATGTGGCTGAAGTGCACACCCATGCAGGCCTCATCTTCAAAGCGATTTGGTGTTTGCAGAGTGCGTTGCGCCGGTAGCTTTGTATGCGTTGTGCTTTCGACGTTTTGTACGCATTGAAGCAACAGATTTGCGGAAGTCAATTAGCTCGTGGCTGCTGCTTCGATTTCTAACTCCAGCATTTTCACATACAGTTTCCACTGTCATAGAGCGATGTGTGTTCATGTTTACCAGTGTGCACGTGACACTGTGCTGGTTAATTTAGTTAAAACACATTGATGGGCTAGTTGGTTTGAATCTATGATAGAATGTGTAAGCACAACTGAACAAGGAACAAAGCAGATACACAAAGACAGCGCTGTCTCCATGTGTCTGTTTCTTTCTACGTCCTCATTGTTTCACACTTACGCATTCTACCATTGTTAATTTAGTTAGTAATTGAATGTTCACAAAATTATATGGCTGCTAAAACAAATTTGCTATCGTAATCAGTGTTTCGCCTTTCTGGTGGAACTGTGAATTTTTTTGTCATCCATGCTGAAGTCTCGTCTGGCTTGAACGTTTGGCGATCAGCTAGCACAACTTTGCGGCTGGCACAACTTTTAGTTTGAAAGCGGCAGCATAGGGGCATCACCTGTATGGTGCCATTACAATAACACCACGCCACACGCTGATACAACAAAGGTCAAAATGGTGACGTCACTCATGTACTTCAGTTTGCTACTGGCGCGGCTAGTAGCGGCTACGATACTGACTTTTCAAGTTCGCACTATCTATGCACCATATTTATCATTTTCAATTACAAACTGGCACGTTCTTTTTTAAATCCTCGAATCTAAGCTGATCCTAGAGTTTGGTAACAATTATTGGAGAAAAACAAATTGGCAGCCTAGATTCAAATAAATACGGTAGCATTTGTGCTAGCCATGTACAAGACATTGCTGGTAATCGTAAGACAGGTGCCAGGTTCTATTTAGCATGCTTGAATGCAGATCTTTTTTGTCTTCTACATTGTTCAAGCTGTAACTTAGTCGGTAAGCGGTCTTGGAGCAAATATAATTTTTTTTTTCTTTGATGGCTTTTGTCTTGAATTACTAGACTGGACCCAAGCTTTCAAGTCATTCAAGTATACGGGGCTCTAAAGGTACTGGACCAAGATTTTCTTCAAAGAACTTAACGACTCCCCCATTATTTCGCAAATGGTAAGCATTGTGCGCCTCTGTTTATTCTCACTGCAGTGCAGTTTGCTTTGTTTTCTCAGGTAATAGGTTGCTGAGGATGAACATTTCTTGTTGTGCAACTTGAACTATTTGTTGAGATTTGATGCATAGGTGAGATCATGAGTCTGTTATAAATTGGCATGACCTTTTCGTTGCACGATTGAGTTCTGTGTGACACCTGCAGTATTACCGGACGTTCCAGATCTGCTTCTGTGGCCTGAAGTAGGCCGTGCAACGTCCTCATATGCACATGTGCTTGAAGAAGTTGAGACAGTTGCCATGGCCCTAGCAAATATGAAGTATTGTGCTCATCATGATGAGTAAGGCACTCATGGGTGGCTTGTAGCTTTTTTTTTTTTTTTTTTTTTGGACTTTGTTGTTTAAACGGGCCCGAAACCGCTATTTATCGAAGTCAGGAAATGCATTTAAACTTAAAATAGACTACTTCAGAAACACTTCGCAGGAAAAATGTACTTCCATACATTCAACAGAAGCCGAGTTATTGGGAATCAAAGATCGCCTCTGATCTCCTTCACAGTGCTCCTGCTCCTTCTTCCATGCCTTGCACTACAAAGTCTATGGTGAAGCTGGGCAGGCCCACAACACTCTGCTTCTAAACGTCGCCATGGCGTGCAGTTCGAATTTTATTTTGGATGTTCAAGTAGACGTCCACTACTTCTGATTTTGGGGCCTATGATGCGCCAAACTCCAAGGCTGTGCCTCAACTTATGATTGAGTTCATGGTGTCTCCACAGGTGTCTCATCCCTTGGCTGTGCTACAGTGTACTAGATAGCAACATGCGGTTGTGTTTCCTTGCACAGAGTGACATGAGCAGCACATTTCTTTTCGCACCTATCTCTACGGCAATCATACGCTTTCTGAAGGTCAAACGAAACGTCTTATGTGTTCGCTTGTGTGAGTATGTCGGCAGCATGCACATTGAGAGTT